>NC_133655.1:282927658-283227658 GCF_009905375.1 Apium graveolens
CATCCTTCATAATGAAGCAAGCATAGTATGTACCGATATTTACGGATTACTAATTCCCAATTAGTAATCCTACAACCAGGAAATATTTAAGTTCAGAGTTATCATCTTTTTAGGTCTCATTATTATGATCTCATCATAATCCATTAAAAAATTTACTCTAAACTATGGTATATCTTATTTAAACACTTAAATAGATAAAGCCCGTAATAAAACAAAAAAAAGTCTTTTATTAATATCAATGAAATCAAAACAGATTACATAAAAGTTATTCCTAAATCATCATACATGATTGGACTTAGGACACATCTCTTTCAATCTCCCACTTGTACTAAAGCTAATCACTCTGGTATCTAATACCTATCTTGTCTTTATGATGATCAAAGTGACTTTGAGAAAGTGGCTTTGTTAAAGGGTCTGCTATGTTGTTATGTGTGTCAACTTTCTTGGCGTTGACTTCTCCTCTTTCAACGATCTCCCTAATCAGATGAAAGCGTCACAAAACATTTCTTATAAGAAGTATGTCATCCATATACAATACAAGAAATGTTACAGTGCTCCCACTAACCTTTTTGTAGACACATGGTTCATCTATGTTTTTGATAAAACCAAACTCATTGATTGTCTCATCAAAACGGATGTTCCATCTACGAGAAGCTTGCTTTAAACCATATATGGTTCGTAGCATCTTACACACTAGGTGTTCATTTCCCTTGGAAAGAAAACCCTCTGGCTGTGTTATATACACTTCCTCTTCAAGTTTCCCATTGAGGAAGGGCGTTTTCATATCCATTTGTCAGATCTCATTGTCGTAGTAAGCAACAATCGCAAGCAAAATCCGAATTTATTTTAACAGGGCTTCAGGCGAGAAAGTTTCATCAAAGTCAATCCCTTGCCTTTGTCTGAATCCTTATGCCACGAGCCTGGCCTTATAGGTCTCCACCTGGCCATCTGCTCCAATCTTTCTTTTGTATACCCATTTGCACTCATTAGGTTTCACACCCTCAGGTGCTTCAACCAAAGTCCATACTTAGTTGGTATACATAGATTCCATTTCGGATTTCATGGCACTTTGCCATTTCTCTGAGTAAACACTACTCATACTCTCATTATAGGTTATAGGGTCGTCATCATCAATGATTGACAACTCATTGTCATTCTCAATGACAAGGCCATAATACCTCTCAGGTTGGCGAGACACTCTCCCTGACCTATGAATGGGCTGTTCCACAGAAGGTTGTTCAGTCTGAATAGGTGTTTCCACTTGAACCGTAGTAGTCTGGGCTTCTTGAACTTCATCAAGTTCAATCTTGCTCCCACTGTTTCCTTCAAGGATAAACTGCTTTTCCAAGAAGGTAGCATGTCTGGAGACAAACACCCTATGATCGGTGTAAAAGTAATACCCTAAAGTCTCTTTAGGATATCCCGCAAAATTACATTTTACGGATCGAGATTCCAGCTTATCTGGGTCAACTTTCTTGACATAAGCTGGACATCCCCAAATCTTAACGTGTTTAAGACTCGGTTTCCTTTCTTTCCATATCTCATATGGAGTTTGAGGAACAAATTTGAAAGGCACCTTATTCAGTAAATATGCTGAGGTTTCCAATGCATAACCCCACATGAATACTGGAAGATTCGCATAGCTCATCAAAGACCGAACCATGTCTAACAAAGTTCGATTTCTCCTTTCAGATGCCCCATTCAACTGTGGAGTATTTGGAGGAGTCCACTGGGAGAATATACTTTTTTTTTGAGATAAGCTAGAAACTCTCCATTCAAGTATTCACCACCTCGATCTGATCGAAGAGTTATAATACCATGTTTGGTTTGTTTCTCCACTTCATACTTATATTCATTGAACTTTTCAAAGGCTTCAGACTTGTGTTTCACCAAATACACATATCTGAATCTAGATCGGTCATCTATGAAAGCAATGAAGTATGAAAATCCACCCATGGCTTGCGTAGACATTGGTCCACATACATCTGTGTGTACCAATCCTAGCAAATCTGCAGCCCTCTCTCCATGTCCACTAAAGGGAGATTTGGTCATTTTACCCAATAGACAAGACTCGCATGTAGGATATGATTCAAAATCAAAGGGTTTTTAGCACATAAACGCAACGAAAACGTAAATTTAAATCTTAAAAAAAACCCAAACCCTCCGCAGGATCCATGCGAAAAATAATATTTAATTCGTAGTTCAGTATGTTTACCTTAAGAAGCTTTACGTTAATGGAAAGATGGAGGTCTTTAATAGCGATCCAAGAATGATGAGCGGAGATCCCTAGCAGCTGCTCCTCAAGTGTGAAGCACTCCACCGGTATCCACCAAGAGATCAATGTCATGGAGGAGGAAGAGGTTGAGAGAATTAGTTGTCTCTCTCTATTTCTACTTTAGAATTAGGGTTTTTATTTGGGTTGAGGCAAATAGGGTTTATAATAGTATATTTATAGGCAAAATTTTCAGCTGAAAATTTTCCCATAAAATATTATTATTATTAACCCTTTAATTGATTATTCTTATTAACCAATTAACTAATAATTAAAATAACTTTAATCATTAATCCCTTTTCTAAACACTTTGACGGGGCGACGGAGGCTTCTCGGTCTGGGCCCTCTCGCCTGTGCCCTCCGAAGGATCGGGCGTAGCCCCCTTATCGGCAACCTTCTTCGCCGCCGCCTCAGCCGCCTTCTTCTCGGCCGCCCTGGCCTTCTTCCTCTCGATTAAGGCCTCTCTCGAAGACACTGAAATATAAAGGGGAAACAAGTCAGTCCGTGCATATATAAGCAAATTCATAACAAGCAAATATACAGGTGCTGGGATAAAACTAAAGAAAAGACAAAGGAAGAAGTTTTGTTACCCCCACCCCACAAGCTGAAGAGCCAGTCCTTGTCCCGAAACTCTCTGGGACCCAGCTTCTTCACATTGACGTCCACTAACGCCGTGTAGTTCTCCTTCTCCTTCAAGGTCAGGCTCGGCATGAGAAGCAACGTGGGATTCACATCTCGCCAAACCGACATGGCCGCCAACCTTGGACCACTCATATAACACCAATGAGTGTGAGTGGATTTATTGTTCGAATTGGTCGCCGTCCAATCAGGTCGCCCTGATCGACGGGCGATGGTGTAAAAACCAGGACTCTTCAGATTCTTCCGAAAGTCGTAATGGTACCAGAATAGGCGAGTGTTGGGTGCGATCCCGGCGTGAAGACACCTATTCTGGAAACAGTTAATATAGATGAACCCGTTCGGGTCCATCTGTCCGAGGGCGATGCCCATCTTGAAGAAAAGGTGCTTGATCAACTTCAACGGAGGCACCCTCAAGCCGCACTTGAAGGCCGTTTCCGAAACACCTACGGCGCAGCCTCCATATCCATCTGGCACCCCTGGAGTATCGTAGATCCTTTCACCCTCCCTCGGCGCATACAGCCAACAGTACCCTCGAGGGACGGAATAATCATCGTATATCTGAACCACGCGTCCCTTCGTCAGTTCGGATCGATTATTGGCTGCGTGATAGTCAGCAGCCGAACCAAAAAGGGCCCGTCCCGTCCGCTCAGGGCAAATGGAAGACGTCCCAGCCAAGCTATTCGACAAGGGGTCCCAAGAATCTGGAGGACGATTTGCTCGGTCCATGTCCCTGTATCAGGAATAGAGAGACATTAGTCCATGTACTCGGATTAGCAGACATAAAAGAAAAAATAAAAAACCGAGTACACGTCCCAGGACCGAGCGAACCAGAACCTCGGAGGCGGTTTCCGAAGGCTGATCCTGAGGCAAGCTATCCCGAAGAATGTTCTTACCTACAGAACCTTTCGCAAACACCACTCCAGACCACATGTCTACGCCCTGGGTCGGCTCCCGAAAGACGTTCTAAAACCAAGAAATTCCGAAGAATGTTCTTGGTCAGAAAATGCCTCGTATGCCTTCTTTAAACCGTTGGGGTTTCCTCAAAATTGGTAAAACCCAGAAACCTATATTACCTACCCAGAAATACCCGAAAACCCCAGAAAAACACAATATCACACGCACAAAACCCAGAAAAACCCCATGATCCCAGAATAAAACCACTAAGTCCACATGCAAACTCCCTAAAACACGGAAAACTAGCATGCAAATTCAAAACTGGAAAACAAGAAAAGACACTTACTTATTTGGAGATGTTCTTAGATTGAATTGGGATGATTTGTACAAGACGAATGTTGAGCTTTCTTTCTCTCAGTTTTCGAGTCTATTCATCTATATCTGTGTGTACTAAATTTGTTTTCTCTTTATATATGTAACTGCCAAAGTTTTCTTTCACGAAAGTTATCTATTTCAATTTATATCATAACCGAGGCTTTCGTCATTTAGTATTATGGGTAATTTACATGTTTTACTGCTATCATATTAAGAATTAATAATTTGTTAGAAAATAAAGGTTATTGACACTCGAGTATTCCAAGAATTTTTTAATGGATTGAATCTTTCAGTCTTGCTAATGTACCACACAGATATTTGCGATCTTTTGATGTTAAAAGGACAAGAATTAAGGAATAACTGAATTACAATAGGTTCTACGAAGGTATACCTATTTTGTTTGGTTAACAATATTATATATAACTTTTTATGTGGTAGTTCCGTAGAGTTGATTTAGTTTCATTATGTAAGCAACATTTAGCCTTTAATAGACTAAAACTCTTTTTTTCTTCTGTTGTAATTTTTTTCCCAATTGTTATTGTTTGACTCAGATGATTAACTTAAAAAATGGAGTATGTTGTCCTACCAGGACATTGACAATTCTAGAGATGGAGTACAAAGTGGTGGCCACTACATATTGTAAAATTTGCAGCTTTTAGCAATGAAAGAAAAATATTAGCTAACCTATTGCAAGGAGTAAGGTTATATTGTGGTTTTACACTATAAGTATGCCATTTTATTAGGATAAATATAAGGAACCTACTGTAATGCTGTTATACATTTAAGGTTGTAGTTCTATTGACTTAATCTTGTGCAAACTAATGTTTATGTTGGGATACATTTAACTTTTACCATTAGCACAATCTCTCATAATCTTATTTTCTTTCTTTTACAAAGGCCTTGGAGAAATATTTGAGTCACTCCAGTTATTTATGTAAACATTTATTTTAGAAACTAAAAATGTAGTGTGAGTATTTTTTATGTGTCCAGTTACTATTGATGATTTGCTGCATCTTCCGTCCTTAGAGCCTAATAATAAGAGTTGCTTCCATAATATAATGTATGATTTTATTAGTTTATTGTGTAAGGTTTGTTTACAATGTTGTTTCACGAATATAAGTAAATTAATTAAGGAGTACTACCTTTCAAATTATTGTTTAAAAGCAAAAGTATAAAATAAGCATACATTCGTTCTTTTATAAAATAAGACTACAAATATGAAAGAAGAGATTAAATTTTGAAACTCTAGCTGAGATTTTCTTGATCCTTTAATGCCGGATCAAAGTTAATTTTGCTTTGTTTAATATCCGGATAATATTTGCTCTCTGAAAAACTGAATTAATTTAAGAATGACTTTGTTTGAGGAGTGTGGACCCGCAAGTTGCAGATTGTCGATGTCATGTATAAATTGAGGTTAACAGTTCACCGGTTCCAAGAGAAGGGAAAATCATAGCTGAGGAGATTTAGAGAAGGGCAGAAATAATGTAAATATACCGTTGTTTGGAGGGAGCCTAGGAGGTGAAGAGAGTCATGTGGCAATGGTAAGACATCAGACCCTACTGCTTCTTTTGCTAAGCACAACATATATATTTGATAACTTCTTCTGGCTTTTCCTAGCATCTATGGTCAAAATATAATGTAAAACAATAACATCACATAGTCATAAGTAGCACTTAATAGAGTACATTGGCTCTGTCGAAAGCTCTAAACAATCTTGACTTCAGTTAATTTCATTAGCTAAATTTCTCAAAAGCAAATTTTAATATTTTAACAAATTGTGCTTCCAATTCATTATTTTCTTATTGTTGAACTGCATTTATAGCTCCACCTCCAGCATCTAGGCCTATAATAGATAATATACACACTGTTAGGATTAGTCGTAGACATGTCCAGTTTGTGGCAGCAACTATAGCAGCAACAATAGCATCAGTTATGAAAGATAATAGCGGGCAGAACCATGGAGGGAGTCTATAATCTCGTTTTTTTTCCGCACATCAAACAAAGGGTCTGAGGCAGGGTTAGATAATTTGTTAAATACTTTTTTTCTGTTTTTGAAAGGAATATGAGGTAGGGGTGAGCGGAGCGCGGTGCGGGCGGTGCGGTTTTTACCTCAAACCGCAACCCAAACCGCACATGCGGTTTGATCAAATTTCCAAACTGCAACCGCACCGCGTACCCTCAAAAAACGAATAAACCACACCACAAAAATGCGATACGGTGTGGTGCAGTTCACTGCGGTTTGTACATTACAAGTTCGAAATTTTTTAATAAATACAAAACTTATATTAATTAAATTCCTGAATAATATAACAAAGTCGCCAATATTCTTCAATAATACAAATTAGAAATTCCACACTATAAAGTTTAATGTAAAAACTTAGCTCGGTAATTAAATGAGTTCACTATTAAATAGGTGGCTTTGTACCATGTGTCTCATTATTTTTGAAGAAACACAAATAGGATGATCTCCACAAAACAATTGATCTTGTAGAAACAAGATGATCACTAAGCAAGCACTCCTAATATGTTAAATAAAATCAAACTTAATAAATAAAATCATGAAATATAACTATTATATATATATATATTAAATATTACGGTGCAGTGCGGTTTGAACCGTATTTCAGAAATTTAAAAGCACAACCCGCACCGCACCCCGCGGTTTATTAAAAATTCAAACCGCAACCGCACCACGAAATTAAAAAAACGCGTTTTGCGGTGCAGATTGGTGCGGTGCGGGCGGTTTTTGCGGTTTGTGCGATTTTCTGCTCACCCCTAATATGAGGTCATACCTTTTATTTCTCTTGCCTTCTTGTGACTCTGGATGTTTTAATTCTTTTATTTTCTACACACCTCGTGGCTTTGTTTGACATGACATTATTTGACATAGTGAATTTTTATATATAGTCTCAAAACTTGAAGTATGGCATTGTTTTAAATTATGCCAATGTTGGTTAAATTTATGAAGTTCTGGTATGATTATACTCATTTGGCTCTGCACCTATACTTGTAGGGAAAAATGAGAACTTTAGTTGAAAAAGGCACCGAAATTTCTAGGCCAAGCATGGGGCCATGGTTCCTCAAAGTGATTGAGCTAGAGAGGGTTTAAGCCTTTAAGGGTTTGAACGAAGAAAGCCAGGGATTCGGTTTTCAACTTTTGCAAAACATCCTTCAGTACCACCACTAACCACAAGTCCACAACTCTCCTTTCAAACACATACACATAATTTAATTAAACAAAGTCTATTTCTTTACTTTTGCGTTTTTCTGTATTTTTGTTAATTATCATACTTTTCACTTATGTACACTCAGTTCCATTATTTAGTTTATAGACTTAAGTATCATTTTTAAGGATTGAATAACGGTGTCAAATTCAAAATGAAATGTAATTTATAAATTTACTGGAATCTTAGTTTCATTTTTAAAATATAATTAGTATTTGACACCAGAAGAATCTTAGAAAGCAAGCTAATTTGTCTTATGTTGTGTCGGTTGGTCAAACATAAAACTAACCTAAGCTAGGTAGCATTTTTTAAACAATTGCTGAGTGCACAAATACATGTCCAACAACTCATTTTTCATATTAACTTATGAGGACAATATGTTTGGAAAACATTTTTGTCATCTTAGCTAAGCGCTAAGTTAAAATATTTTAATGGATCAGAAAGTAGTAGGTTAAATATAACTTTGAGATAAAAGTGAAAGTTGAGATTGTACGTAGTACATATTTGCTAAAATGACGTATAATCACCAATCCTAGATATCAAAAGAAAATATTGTTAATGCGACATAAAATATTTATCACTTTTATTTTAAAGATCGCAAATAAAATAAATTTAAGAGAACATTCGAATAAGTGATCATACATGAGTGATTTAAAACATGTCACTATCTTGATTAACCCATAAAAAAATTTTAAAATATTTTTGATATTTTTACGAACCGCGCGAAGCGTGGTTTTTTCACCTAGTTCATTAATAAACGAAGATACACCTTGATATCACTTATCAGACACCTTTATCTTGAGTCAGTTCATTTTAATCTCCGAAGTCATTAAATCCCAAAGAGACTTCACAAAGTCCTTCCACTCAGCAAAACAAACAACTTTCTTGACATGCCTACTCTTTTTCCGCTCACATATTCCCTGACCTAGGCCTCAAGAATGATCTAAAACATTTCCACTATCATCTTCAAGCACCGAATTATAACAATATCTGATGCTTGATATAAATGGTACTCCATCCGTCCTAATCTATACTATCTATACTATACTATAATAACATGAATGGGGTATAATTTGTAGTTTGGTTAACCCCTTATTTTGGTTATCCCTTTCCATCTTAACTGTCACATCTTTTTCATCAAATAATCAAAGCCGTTAGATCCAAATACTAAAAAAATACACTACATAAGTTCTCAGGTTCGAATCCCGTCAACAACAAACATTTATATTATTATTTATAAAGATACATATAAGTTCTCAGGTTCGAATCCCGTTAACAACAAATATTTATATTATTATTTATAAAGATACATATAAATTTTCAGGTTCAAATCTCACTAACAACAAATATTAACATAGATCACATCACTCATATACTATTTATACAATTTGAAATTAACTTCAAATTATACATAATAAAAATACAATTATATAATTATTATTTAGTATTTAGTTATTTATATAAATTTTTTATAAATTTACATAAAATATAAATAAAAATATAAAAATATTTTACCGAGACGCGTGCATCGCACCGGTCATAAGCTAGTAGGTTCTTAATATTTGAAATGGAGTGATCGACACGCATTTTAAGACTCTTATCTATTATAGTTTCATAAATTATTGTATAAAATTTTTTCTTCTGAATAAATATTAAATTAATGTTTAAATTTCTTTCAAATTTTTTTAAGCATTAAAATACATGTTGAACACTATGTTTCAAATATTAAGAACCTATAAGGTATAAGCATATAAGCAGTAGTAGTAACTAACATTTATGCATGTCAATGAGAGAAGCTAGAGTGTTATCATGGAATTGCAGGGGAATTAACAACCAAGTTGTTAGACGGAACATAAGGACAACATGTCACAAGTCTAGGGGAAATATTTTATTTTTGCATGAAACAAAATGTGGTTCTTGGCACAAAGACATGGAAAATTCTATGTGGAATTCTGATTTGCATGATTGGGTATATCAGAATTCTCGAGGACTCTCAGGGGGTTTAACATGCTCTTGGGACAAGAATTTGTATACTTGTGTGGGTTTTGCACAAGATTGGAACTCGATTTGGTTAGCACTAAGCTGTCAGGTTAAAGGAATAATAATAAACATAGTGAATATATGTAGTCCAGTAAATCAGCATGGCAAAAGAGAATTGCTAAAAGTGCCCCACTACATTCTGACATGTTGTGGTAGTATAGAGTGGCTGTTTGTCTAGTTGATGATTTCAATAGTGTAAGGGATCCCTCAGAAAGGGTGAATTGCGAGTATCGACAAAGAAACTCTATCTATTTTAATAGATTTATCAAGGACAATAACCTACTGGACTTGGAATTTAACAATTCTAAATTCACCTGGTTTGGAACAGATGGAAAATATAGTAAGCTAGAAAGATTTTTGTTAAATGATAGATAGTGGAAAACGGTTAACTGGGAGCCAACCACTATGTTCAGGATGTTGTCTGATCATAAACCTATTAGGGGTCGTTTAGTTCGTTGAGTGGTATCGGGTTGGAATCAGGAATCGGGTTAAACGGGTATGAGTTTGGAACTTGATACTTGATATCACCTGTTTGGTTCAAAAATAGGATGAGAATGTATTTCGTAATTGATAAACTAATTGGAATCAAGAATCAAAAGACATTTAATTATTTTTTTTAATTTATAATTTTAATATTAAAAACTAAAATTATACACGATCACTTGATTTAATCATAAATAGTAAGGCTAAAAATATATTTTTTTTTGAAAAATACCTAAGGCTAAAGATACTTTTACAAATATACTATAATTTTTAAAAAAATTGCAAAAATACTATTTTCCAATTTTTATTACGAAAATACTTCTTAATGCAACTTGATTCAATTAGATGCAATTTTTGACGAATTTATGTCACTCCATGTAACCTCAAATTCAACAAAAAAAAAACTCGATTCAACTAGTTGTATGTCTGCTTGATTTTGGTTGATTCTATATTTTTGCAAAAAAAATTAAAAGTTAGTAAAATCGCAAAAAAAATAAATAAAAAAGCTAGTATTTTTTATAATTTTTCTTATTAAAATATGAGTTAAAAATATTTTTACGTAGTATCTAAGAAAATAAAATATACATTCACATTTTTTATTCATCAATATTAAAGTTTGAGCTAAAATAGAATTATACTTTAGTTAAAAAGATAGACGAGCGAGAGAAAATAATGAAAATGATACCCAATATATGATTTAGCTCATACCCATCTCTTCACATGGGTTTCTAAACCCTATACCTCATGGGTTTCGGGAATGAGTTTTAAAACAAAATTTTTTTAACAAAACACATACTAGTTTTATCCATTCCAACCCCATATCTCATACCAAAATTTGTTAAACCAAACACCCCTTTATAGTTTTTAGTGGTCACAGCAATTTGTTAGATTTTCCAAACTCTCGAGAGTCTATCATAAATAATAACTGTATACATGAACACCCATCCAGGAAATATGGTAGGTTCTCAATGATATACTAATAATCCTAAGCGAGGCAATTTAAGTCGTTTATTAGTGTGTCATAATGATTAAATCATTAAACACAAACCCTATAGCTTTCCTTGTAGTTCCCCAAAAAGTTATTACATTCCCCATAAAACCTATGATACACTGCATCCGTAAGGAGCGAAACCTCTTCATATTTCCCTTTTAAAATAAACCCCTCCAGTTATGAAAAATAGTCAACTATTAATTTCACCTAACCTATTTCTCAGCCCAATAACCAAAAGAGGAAAAGTCTAAAAAAACATTTTTAGAATTTTCTCCTGGTACACTTCTCAACCCGCTCATATTGAAAGAATTCTCAACCTCTTGAGCAAGTTTTCTGGAGATTTCTTGTACCAGCTTCTTACTATCTAAGATTAAGATACTAACTTTTGTTCCTTCTAACTTACTCCAGTATCTGTTAATGTTATACAAGCCTTTTTTTCTAGTTCTATGACCGAAGTAACAGTCACCGGCCCTGAGAAAGTCATGATAATCCTATATGAGTGATCCTTGATCAATCTTCCAGTTCCGGCTAGCGCTCCATTTTCAACATAGTAACTTCCATCTATAAAGCCTATTAAATCATATCCTTGAGACAACAAACTCATTTTTTTTATTCTCCAAGTTGAAGTAACTACGCTTATTAAGTTTGAGTGTCACCATTCCACTTCCTTATGAACTAGCAGTTTTGCAGCCACACTCCACTCAGTTGTTCTTTGTTTAATGAGAAAAATAACTTGTCCCAAAGTTATTCTTGAATTTAAAAATGCATGCATTTCTTTCTTTCCATAATATCCAAAGACTAGCTGTGATAACAATCTCCCATACAATCCTACCTAGACTATCTGAAAACAGTTTTCTTGTGCTCCACATTGTACGCAAATTTTCTATATAATCTCTTGAATCCAAACCCCAACTGCCACCAACTCAATACAGAAACCCATAATTTTCTCACCAAGCAATATTTAAAAAGTAGATGCTCTAAGCTTTCTTTGTCCTGTCCACATAATGGACATGCAACACTTCCAAAACTATTTCTTAGTCTTTCAACAAGAATGCCTTTCGTCGGAATAACCCCTAAATACATTTTCCAAAGAAAGATCTTGGCCATTGGAGGGATCTTTAGCTGCCATATGAAATACAATTCCACCTTCTGATAGTCCATTATATTCTTTTAATAGCTTATAGCTCCTTTGACAGAGTAGCCATCTTGCAGGGGGTCCAGTTCAGTGAATCCGATTTATTTGTGAGTTTGAGATTGCATAAAAGCTTAACCATCTCATTTACCTTCTCTATCTCCCAACTTCTGAGATTTCTCTCCTAGAAATCTTCTGAGTAAAGAAAAATCATGAAAAATCCAGAACCAGTAAGATGCTCTCCGTGGCCTGCCTGCCTTTGAAAAAACCATATTGATGCTCATCCAGAACTTTTTCTTGGATTAAAAGGATTCTATTTGTTAGATTTTCATCAAGAGTTTGGAATAATTATTGATTAGGATAATGTATCTAAAATCAATCAAAACACTCGGCTTTGTAACCTTGGGAACTGGAACAATTAAAGAGGAGTTCAAACCTTGTGGGAGTGTCAATTTTTTTGCAAAATTTGCATAACACTCTAGAAGCTTATCTTTGATCTTAGGCCACAAGAACTTCAAGCTGTGTATGTTCATCCCATAAGGCCCGGGAGCCTTGTCATGTACAGAAAGCTTGTTGATCTTCATTAGGTCTTCATCAAAAAGCTTGGCATCTAACAAATTGCCAAGAAGCAACAATCTGTGAGGCCCTTTGTTAGAGAGGGTACTGAAATGATTTAAAAAGGCCTTCTTTAGCTCAGAAGGGTTATTAAGAATATTTCTATCGACTACAAGTTGCCTAATATTATTCTTAAACCTTCTTTTTTGGATAGCTTGATTGAAAAATCTTGTATTTTTATCCCCTTTAGCTATCCAATTTTGCATAGCCTTCTGCTTTAACTGAGAGTTAAGATTGCAATAGCATTCTTTTAGATCCATTTTGGATTCCTCCACTTCATTACTCCATTTATTATTGTTGTCTAGATAATCCAGTTTCTGTTGCAGCTTTTCTATGTGTGTCTGCAAATAAATCATGGTCTGTAAACTCCAACCTTTTTTAACTGCTTCAATTTCCTTCAATATAACCTGGACATTAAGATTGGCGAGGTCCATTCTATTTGACTAAAACTCTTCCAGAGCTTTAGCTTTATTCAGGGAATCTACCTTGAGCCACTAGTTGAATACTCTGAAAGGCTTGGGACCCTAATTGTGTTGGAAGCGCTATGGGCTTCACTTTTTTTTAAATCAAACTCTATATATAGAGTAAATAAGATTTGATAAGTAAATAAACACTTCACTTTTATTTCAAGGAAACCTACAGCTTCTTTGTAATACAAATGCAGGCTACGGTTTTTTTATTTCACTTACGCACACAACACAAAACCGAGCTTCTCCTTCTTTTTTCGTTTGCAATATATATTTGCAGTCTACTTCTACACATATTCCTGCCACCAGTATATATAGTAGATATATTTGCTAACTTAGCCTATAAGTATTACAGGCACTGATGCACATGTACACAAGACCCGCCTGGTTTTATTGAGCTGCAACTATTAATTTCCTTCAACCCACTTTAATTCATGGATTCAACATATGACCAGCTGCTTTCCTTATTTTCAAGATGATATTAGCAAACTTCTAGTTGCTGTGTTAACTCCTTGTTCTGTTTTATATGGCTGCATAACTTTACTTACTCTAACATATTTATACATCTTATCAACACTCAACCTTATCTATTGACCATGCATGCATGAAGATAAGTAGCCCACCATATATCTGGGATAGGTGTTCATTTATACAGTTATTATTTATGATAGACTCTCGAGAGTTTGGAAAATCTAACACTCCCCCTCAAACTCGACTTTGCATTCTAAACTTCATCTTCATTTTGTGAAATACATCTGGCTTCAATGGCTTTGTAAATATATCTGCCAAATTTTCTTCGGTCTTGCAGTGCACCGGTTCCACAATTTTATCATTTACTTGTTCACGAAGAAAATGTTATTTTATGTTGATTTACTTGCTGCGACTGTGTGACACCAGATTTTTTGCTAGAGAAATAACAAATTTATGATCCACGTAAATTGTAACCGGATCTTCCTTTGCAATATTTAACTCTCCCAATATGTAGCTTAGCCACATAGCCTGACATGCGCAAGCTGCTGCTAAATTGTATTTTGTCTCACATATTGAGAGTACAACTGTCTGTTGCTTCTTTGATGACCACAAAAATATTATTAAACCGATATGAAAAGAATATCCTGAAGTACTTTTCCCGTCATCCAAATCTCCACCATAATCACTGTCTGAATAGCCGACTAATTTTGAATCTTGAGAATGCGTGTAAAATAATCCGTGATCAAGTGTTCATTTTATGTACCTCAAAATTCTTTTAGCCGCCATGAAATGATCCTGCTTCGGTATCCCCATGTACCTACTAACTAATCCAACTCCATACATAATATCTGGATGAGTAAAAGTTAGGTATCTCAGACTTCCAACCAAACTTTTAAACAATGTCGGATTTACGGACTCCCTCGTTGAATCAACTCTGAGATTTATGCTCGGTTCTGCTGGAGTGCTCACTGGTTTGCATTCCTCCATTATGAACTTCTTTAAAATCTGCTCCGCATATTTTTTCTGTGACATAAAAATCCCATATGTGCTTTGCTTCACCTCAACTCCAAGAAAGTACGACATTTGACCAATATCTGTTATCCCAAATTCATTAGTCATAACCTTCTTAAAATCATTGAACATACCAGGGTTATTTTTGGTAAATATCATGTCATCCACGTATAAGCACACGATCATAATGTCTCCCCCTGAATTTTTCTTCGTATAAAGGGCATGCTCGTATGGACTCTTCACGAAACCATTTTTCTGAAAATATTCATCAACTCGCGTGTTCCATGCTCGTGCAGCTTGCTTCAAACCATATAAGGCTTTCTTCACTCTGCAAACTTTGTTTTCCTGGCCTTTCTGAACATATCCGGGAGACTGCTCAATATAGACTTCTTCTTCAAGATAACCATTCAGAAATGCTGACTTGACATTTATATGAAATATTTTCCACTGGTTCTGAGCTGCAATTGCTGTCAGAAGTCGTATGGTATCAACTCTTGCAAATGGAGCGAATACCTCGTCATAGTCAATGCTATATATTTGCTTTTAGCCTTTAGCCACCAACCTTGCCTTGTACTTTTCCACTTCTCCATCTTGATTGGTCTTTGTCTTATAGACCCACTTGACACCAATTGCTTTATGTCCTTCTGGAAGATCTGTGAGCTCCCAAATATCATTCTTCTTGATTGCATCAATTTCTTCATCCATGGCTTTGATCCATTTGCTTTCTTCAGAAGCTTCTTCAAATGTAACTAGATCACATTCAACCATTAAGAAAAATAATGAATAATCAAATAATGTTTGTACTGGACTTGTTGCTTCATAGATATTATCCAGACTTCGCATTTTCCTCGGTGTTCCCCTTGAACTGCCGCTTCCTCCCGTTGATGGTGTTGATGCGGGAGTTTGTTGAGTTGGACTTTGTGGTGGAGTTGGATCATTATCTCCGTCATCTTCAATGTTGGAGTCGTCACCATCGTTATCATCATCGTTAAAGAATAAACCAATAACTTTTCTTTCTTCTTCGCTCCATCTCCAGTAATCTAATTCATCGAACTCAACATCTCAAGAAATGATTAAATTCTTTGTTAGGGGATTATAGTGTCTGTATACCTTCCTCCTTTTATCATATCCGCTAAAGATGCATTTTTCACCTTTGTCATCCAGCTTCTTCCTTTTCTGGTCAGAACATGAGCATATGCAATACACCCGAAAATTCTGAGATGTCCAACTGATGGTTTGCTTCCACTCCATGCTTCATTTGGAGTTTTATTTCTTACATATTTTTTGTTGGACATCGATTCAACAAATAAACTGCACACAAAACAGCTTCCGCCCAGAAAGTTCTCGGTGAAGGGTTTTTAGCACATAAACGCAACGAAAAGGTAAATTTAAATCATAAAAAAAACCGAAACCCTCCGCAGGATCTATGCGAAAATTAATATTTAATTCATAGTTCAGTATGTTTACCTTAAGAAGCTTTACGTTAATGGAAAAATGGAGGTCTTTAATAGCGATCCAAGAACGATGAGCAGAGATTCCTAGCAGCTGCTCCTCAAGGGTGAAGCACTCCACCGGTATCCACCAAAAGATCAATGTAATGGAGGAGGAAGAGGTTGAGAGAATTAGTTGCTCTCTCTATTTCTACTTTAGAATTAGGGTTTTTATTTGGGTTGAGGCAAATAGAGTTTATAATAGTATATTTATAGGCAATATTTTTAGCTGAAAATTTTCCCATAAAATATTATTATTATTAACCCTTTAATTGATTATTCTTATTAACCAATTAACTAATAATTAAAACACCTTTAATCATTAATCCCTTTTCTAAACACTTTAGAAAAATAATTCTCTCACCTGATTTAATTTCTAAAATAAAATTCTTAATTAATAATATTAAGAACTTTTCTTAATTAATTTTATAATTAATTAAATCTCATTTAATCAATTATTAAATTTGCTAATTAATTATTTATTTCACAAATAAATAATTACCAGCCATTATTAATTAATTCCTCCACCATTAAATCATTCTCTTTTATGGTGTGACCCTATAGGTTCAATATTAAGCCGGTAGTAGAAATAAATAATAATAAAACTATTTTATCATTATTTACATAAATTCTATAATTTATTAAATATGATTAATTAATAAATTAATCATGTTTATTCTACATCGTGAGGGATACTTCTCAGCATATCGCGACTATCCGGATAATACGAATTCACTGCTTAGAATACCAAGAACCTATTCAGTGAATAGTTACCGTACAATTAATTCCTTCTACCCTGCAATGTCACGATTAAATACAAGGCATGGAACTTGTGTCAAGCCTATATTATTTAATCATTTGCTTTCCCGTTCACTATGCTTAGTTCTAATTAATGTAAATTAGAAACTCCTTTCTAATTTCATTCACTCTGGCCAGAGATTCCTGAACTAGCATAAGTGGATCAGCATTGAACATTTTCTTCCTTCACTGGAAGGGGTAGATCCTTTATTGATCATACACTATCTTCGTGTACAAATTCCTACACCCAGTAGAACCCTTATTATTATCCCTAGAGACTAAGAACTAAACCAAAGTGTAGTTCAGTGTACACAAGATGACTATGATGACCTCAATCTAAGGATACTTGTACAATTATCACTATGTGAACATCTGCTGACACGTGAGTGAACTCCATCAGTTGTTCAGCTTTGTGAGTCAAGTTCAGTGAACTTATTCTATAATAAGCACCTACATACTAGCTATAGTGTCACCACACAAATGTCTATGAGAATAGACATCCTTCATAATGAAGCAAGCATAGTATGTACCGATCTTTGCGGATTACTAATTCCCAATTAGTAATCCTACAACCAGGAAATATTTAAGTTCAGAGTTATCATCTTTTTAGGTCTCATTATTATGATCTCATCATAATCCATTAAAAGCTTTACTCTAAACTATGGTATATCTTATTTAAACACTTAAATAGATAAAGCCCGTAATAAAACCAAAACAAGTCTTTTATTAATATCAATGAAATCAAAACAGATTACATAAAAGTTATTCCTAAATCATCATACATGATTGGACTTAGGACACATCTCTTTCAATCTCCCACTTGTACTAAAGCAAATCACTCTGGTATCTAATACCCATCTTGTCTTTATGATGATCAAAGTGACTTTGAGAAAGTGGCTTTGTTAAAGGGTCTGCTATGTTGTTATGTGTGTCAACTTTCTTGACGTTGACTTCTCCTCTTTCAACGATCTCCCTAATCAGATGAAAGCGTCACAAAACATTTCTTATAAGAAGTATGTCATCCATATACAATACAAGAAATGTTACAGCGCTCCCACTAACCTTTTTGTAGACACATAGTTAATCTATGTTTTTGATAAAACCAAACTCATTGATTGTCTCATCAAAACGGATGTTCCATCTACGAGAAGCTTGCTTTAAACCATATATGGTTCGTAGCATCTTACACACTAGATGTTCATTTCCCTTGGAAAGAAAACCCTCTGGATGTGTTATATACACTTCCTCTTCAAGTTTCCCATTGAGGAAGGGTGTTTTCATATCCATTTGCCAGATCTCATAGTCGTAGTAAGCAACAATCGCAAGCAAAATCCGAATTTATTTTAACAGGGCTTCAGGCGAGAAAGTTTCATCAAAGTCAATCCCTTGCCTTTGTCTGAATCCTTTGGCCACGAGCCTGGCCTTATAGGTCTCCACCTTGCCATCTGCTCCAATCTTTCTTTTGTATACCCATTTGCACTCATTAGGTTTCACACCCTCAGGTGCTTCAACCAAAGTCCATATTTAGTTGGTATACATAGATTCCATTTCGAATTTCATGGCACTTTGCCATTTCTCTGAGTAAACACTACTCATAGTCTCATTATAGGTCATAGGGCCATCATCATCAATGATTGACAACTCATTGTCATTCTCAATGACAAGGCCATAATACCTCTCAGGTTGGCGAGACACTCTCCCTAACCTATGAATGGGCTATTCCACAGAAAGTTGTTCAGTCTGAATAGGTGTTTCCACTTGAACCGTAGTAGTCTGTGCTTCTTGAACATCATCAAGTTCAATCTTGCTCCCACTGTTTCCTTCAAGGATAAACTGCTTTTCTAAGAAGGTAGCATGTCTGGAGAAAAACACCCTATGATCGGTGTAAAAGTAATACCCTAAAGTCTCTTTAGGATATCCCGCAAAATTACATTTTACGGATCGGGATTCCAGCTTATCTGGGTCAACTTTCTTGACATAAGCTGGACATCCCCAAATCTTAACGTGTTTAAGACTCAGTTTCCTTTCTTTCCATATCTCATATGGAGTTTGAGGAACAAATTTGAAAGGCACCTTATTCAGTAAATATGTTGAGGTTTCCAATGCATAACCCCACATGAATACTGGAAGATTCACATAGCTCATCATAGACCGAACCATGTCTAACAAAGTTCGATTTCTCCTTTCAGATGCCCCATTCAACTGTGGAGTATATGGAGGAGTCCACTGGGAGAATATACTTTTTTTGGAGATAAGCTAGAAACTCTCCATTCTAGTATTCACCACCTCGATCTGATCGAAGAGTTATAATATTATGTTTGGTTTGTTTCTCCACTTCATACTTATATTCATTGAACTTTTCAAAGGCTTCAGACTTGTGTTTCACCAAATACACATATCTGAATCTAGATCGGTCATCTATGAAAGCAATGAAGTATGAAAATCCACCCATGGCTTGCGTAGACATTGGTCCACATACATCTGTGTGTACCAATCCTAGCAAATCTGCAGCCCTCTCTCCATGTCCACTAAAGGGAGATTTGGTCATTTTACCCAATAGACAAGACTCGCATGTAGGATATGATTCAAAATCAAAGGGGTCAAGTAACCCTTCTTTATGCAATGTCCGCAGTTTATTTTCACTAATATGACCAAGTCCGCAGTGCCACAAGAAAGTGAGATTTTCATCTTCCATTTTTCTTTTATTAGTATGTTCAATTTGTAGTAAATTATGCTCTACATCACATACATACAAACAATTGTTTAAAATACCACTCCCATAAAGAACGTTATCTCTAAGAATTGAATATTTATTATTCTGAATAACAAATGAAAATCCAGCCAAGTCTAACATGGAATAGAAATAATATTCCTCATAATCGAGGGAAAAAATAACAATTATTTAGAACAATAGTCTTGCCCGTAGGCATATGTAAATGAAATGATCCTACAGCTTCAGCAGCAACTCTTGCTCCATTTCCCATTCGTAGAACCACCACCTCTTCTTCAAGAGTCCTACTTCTCCTTAGTCCCTGCAACGAATTGCAAATATGAGAACCACAAGCGGTATCTAATACCCAAGTAGAAATTTGACTTAGTGACATATTAACTTTGATCATGAACATACCTGAATCAGAAGCGGTAGTCTCACTACCCTTCTTCTTCTTCAATTCTGCAAGGTAAACCTTGCAGTTCCTCTTCCAGTGCCCCCACCTTGTTACAGTGAAAGCAAACAACTTTGCTCTTGGGGTCTTCAGCTTTTGGTGGAACCGGCTTTTTCTCACCTACTTTCTTCTACTTGGAAGGGTTCTTCTTTCTTTTCTTAGGGTTGGAACCTTCACCAATTAGAAGAACATAACTCTTCATAGGGGGAAAATTTGATTCCGCAGTCTTCAACATGTTGTGGAGTTCAGGCAGGTTGACATCCAGCTTATTCCAGTAAAAGTTCACAACAAACTGCGAGAACGAACTCGAAAGTGATTGCAAGACCAAGTCTTGGCTCAGCTCCCCATCCATGGCAAAACCAAGTTGTCCAAGACGTTCAATCAAATTGATCATCTTAAGTACATGGTCATTCACAGATGATCCCTTAGACATCCTACAACCGAACAGCTCCTTCGATATCTCATATCGAGCTGTCCTCCCTGCCACATCATACAACTCTTGTAGATGCATAAGGATAGTGTGAGCATCCATATGCTCATGTTGCTTCTGTAGCTCAATGTTCATGGAAGCTAGCATGATACATTGTGCAACATTTGCATCATCTATCCACTTACGATACACAACATATTCATCATTATGTACATCGGTAGCAGGTTCAGTAGGCTTAGGTGAGTCAAGCACATATTCCAGCTTCTCAACCCTGAGAACAATTCTTAAGTTTCGAAGCCAGTCGGCAAAATTAGGACCAGTCAACTTGTGAGCATCTAGTATACTCCGGAGTGATAGTGTAGAAGACATAACGTATATAGTAAATCTGTAAATGATGAACATATAACAACACTTAGCAAATATTCAATTTTATTTCAAAATACTATATGAATCGGGTCTTTATTCATAAGTGGCTCCCACTAGTTTATCTAATGTATACAACCCCTAAGTGAAAATTAAGCATTCATAATGCTAGTGGGAATAGGGATCCTATATTCCATCACACAACCTCGGCTGTAGCACGAAACGTCATGTGATGTTCAATAGGCAGACAACTCTTGTCAATTACATCTTATGTTATTCCCTAATAAAACTTTAGCCTCTTGAATAAATGAGTCACGGCTGTAGCACGATAAACTCAATATTCTAAGTCAAGTCCAACCAACATTTCGTACAATTGAATCAGTCTCCAATGGCCCATGGTTGTAGCACGTAACGACCTTTAGATTTTAATTCAATGTACACATCTCTATGTAATAGACAAGTATTTCTTATTTCGAAATCAAAGCCCTCGACTGTAGCACGAAACGACAATGATTCAAAAATAAGAACTACTTTCTACCATGTTGGAAGGCTTTGACCGACACAATCCCGTTGTGTCATTGGCCAATTACTACTTGATATTATTTAATTTTATAGGGATTATATTACGTTACAATCATAATCATATTATAAACAGATTCTTCATTTTAAATTAAATATTTCAAATCAATAATTGATAATCAGATGATTCCCAGATCGGGGGGAGCATTGTCAAGAGCCGTCACTTAATACCCCTTTCTTACAGATAGAAATCTGTTGTTGACAGAATCATCCTTTCTCTCAATATTTAAAATTCATATTTAATTACGTGTTTCATAAACACAAGAATCTCATGATTGTATTCATAATATTATTATTAAGGCAAGAAACGATTCCTATTCTAGATTTTCTAGAGCACGCCTTATATTGATTTAAGTTCACCTAAATCTATCATCGCATGGTAAACATAGGCATATATCTCATATGTAAAATTAAATAGGCAAGTAAATGTGAAGTGCAATAAAGTAAATGTGTTTGGTTATGGCCCCATCCTATGTGATCTTTATCAAGCTCATGATAAAGATCAAGGTCACTCTAATATGGTGATGGAAATAAATACAACTACTTATTACATAAGTCTTCTTATTTGTTTAGACTTCTTGTATTCCTTTGTATCACCTCCATTAGATAGCCTTCTTGAGTCTTCAATTACATTACATGATTGAAAGTAAAACTAATCTAATAAACTTACAAGAATAAC
Organism: Apium graveolens; assembly: GCF_009905375.1. Lineage (NCBI taxonomy): Eukaryota > Viridiplantae > Streptophyta > Magnoliopsida > Apiales > Apiaceae > Apium > Apium graveolens. The sequence goes on from NC_133655.1 coordinate 282,949,776, forward strand.
TCGAGTTACATTCGAGATTTATGTTTACAAAGATTGACGACATGCAAGTCGTATTTAAAACCAAAACCAAAACCATTACACTAAGGTCGAAAGGCCATAACCATCCACAATGCTCATACAACACATAAAAGCATGCTAAAACACATAATCTGATCTTAACATATCATATTATCCATGATCTAATCATAAAAAAATATGACAAAAATTAGAATCAAATCAGAAAAACAAGAATCACTGTTTACGGGTAGTAAACGATGTCAAACGACTTACAGACGAGTCGTTGATAGCTTTAACTATCAGTTTTGTTCAGACGCTCGTTTACCTATGGAATAGGGTATTCGTTTGCGTAAATCGGACACCAGACCCAGATTTCAGCAAATCTGCAGCAGCCAATTCAGAATCCGTATCTAATATGATTCTCATAATTAGAACAAACATAAATCATGTATATATCAGTATATATACAGATTACATAATCATCTTATGATTATACAACTCACATGAATATCATATATTCAAAATCATACATATATAAGGATATTATATCAACATCAAATCATGGCGAATCACGTACATGCTCATATATCGAAAACAGTTAAACACATAAACGAATTAAAAACTTTTCACAAGTAGCTCTAATGCCATTGAAGGGTTTTTAGCACATAAACGCAACGAAAATGTAATTTAAATCTTAAAAAAAAACCCAAACCCTCCACAGGATCCATGCGAAAAATAATATTTAATTCGTAGTTCAGTATGTTTACCTTAAGAAGCTTTACGTTAATGGAAAGATGGAGGTCTTTAATAGCGATCCAAGAACGATGAGCGGAGATCCCTAGCAGCTGCTCCTCAAGTGTGAAACACTCCACCGGTATCCACCAAGAGATCAATGTCATGGAGGAGGAAGAGGTTGAGAGAATTAGTTGTCTCTCTCTATTTCTACTTTAGAATTAGGGTTTTTATTTGGGTTGAGGCAAATAGGGTTTATAATAGTATATTTATAGGCAAAATTTTCAGCTGAAAATTTTCCCATAAAGTATTATTATTATTAACCCTTTAATTGATTATTCTTATTAACCAATTAACTAATAATTAAAATAACTTTAATCATTAATCCCTTTTCTAAATACTTTAGAATAATAATTCTCTCACTTGATTTAATTTCCAAAATAAAATTCTTAATTAATAATATTAAGAACTTTTATTAATTAATTTTTTAATTAATTAAGTCTCATTTAATCAATTATTAAATTTTCTAATTAATTATTTATTTCACAAATAAATAATTACCAGCCATTATTAATTAATTCCTCCACCATTAAATCATTCTCTTTTCTGGTGTGACCCTGTAGGTTCAATATTAAGCCGGTAGTAGAAATAAATAATAATAAAACTATTTTATCATTATTTATATAAATTATCTAATTTATTAAATATGATTAATTAATAAATTAATCATGTTTATTCTACATCGTAAGGGATACTTCTCAGCATATCGCGACTATCCAGGTAATACAAATTCTCTGCTTAGAATACCAAGAACCTATTCAGTGAATAGTTACCGTACAATTATTTCCTTCTACCCTGCAATGTCACAATTAAAAACAAGGCATGGAACTTGTGTCAAGCCTATCTTATTTAATCATTTGCTTTCCTATTCACTATGCTTAGTTCTAATTAATGTAAATTAGAAACTCCTTTCTAATTTCATTCACTCTGGCCAGAGATTCCTGAACTAGCATAAGTGGATCAGCATTGAACATTCTCTTCCTTCACTTGAAGGGGTATATCCTTTATTGATCATACACTATCTTCGTGTACAAATTCCTACACCCAGTAGAGCCCTTATTATTGTCCCTAGAGACTAAGAACTAAACCAAAGTATAGTTCAGTGCACACAAGATGACTATGATGACCTCAAGTCTAAGGATATTTGTACAACTATCACTATGTGAACATCTGCTGACACGTGAGTGAACTCCATTAGTTGTTCAGCTGTGTGAGTCATGTTTAGTGAACTTATTCTATAATAAGCACCTACATACTAGCTATAGTGTCACCACACAAATGTCTATGAGAACAGACATCCTTCATAATGAAGCAAGCATAGTATGTACCGATCTTTGCGGATTACTAATTACCAGTTAGTAATCCTATGACCAGGAAATATTTAAGTTCAGAGTTATCATCTTTTTAGGTCTCATTATTATGATCTCATCATAATCCATAAAAAGCTTTACTCTAAACTATGGTATATCTTATTTAAACACTTAAATAGATAAATCCCGCAATAAAACCAAAACAAGTCTTTCATTAATATTAATGAAAATAAAACAGATTACATAAAAGTTATTCATAAATTATCATACATGATTGGACTTAGGACACATTTCTTTCACTTGGAAAGTTCTTTGCTTTCACCATACCCCTTGCCATGTCAAGAATTGTGCGATTCTTCCTTTCTAAAACACCATTATGTTGAGGAGTATATGTCGTTGTTAACTGATGATTGATGTCATGTGCTCTGTAAAAACTTATGAACAAGTTTGAAGTATACTCACCTCCTCTTTCTGATACGAGTATCTTCAAATACTGGCCACTTTATTTTTCCGCCAGTGCTTTGAACTCCTTGAATTTATCAAGAGCCTCCAATTTTTCTTTGATGATGTACACCCAACTTTTCCTGCTAAAATCATCAATAAATGTTAGGTAATACATATTACCTCCAAGTGATGGAATATCAAATGGACCAGCTATATTTGTGTGAACTATCTCCAAAAGCCTCCTGGATCTCCATCACTTTCCAACGGGAAAACTTTTTCTGTGTTGCTTCCCCTTGACACATGCTTGACACAAATTTTCTGGTTCATTGATTTCTGGAAAGTCGTCCACCATCTTTGTCTTTGACAATAATTTCAAGCCATAAAATCCAAGATGACCAAATCTTAAATGCCATAACCATGAGTCATTTTTAATGACCGACTTCAAACACTTCTGCACCTTTGTCTGCATACTTGTACAAGATGACTATGATGACCTCAAGTCTAAGGATACTTGTACAACAATCACTATGTGAACATCTGCTGACACGTGGGTGAACTCCATCAGTTGTTCAGCTGTGTGAGTCATGTTCAGTGAACTTATTCTATAATAAGCACCTACATACTAGCTATAGTGTCACCACACAAATGTCTATGAGAACAGACATCCTTCATAATGAAGCAAGCATATTATGTATCGATCTTTGCGGATTACTAATTACCAGTTAGTAATCCTACAACCAGGAAATATTTAAGTTCAGAGTTATCATCTTTTTAGGTCTCATTATTATGATCTCATCATAATCCATAAAAAGCTTTACTCTAAACTATGGTATATCTTATTTAAACACTTAAATAGATAAAGCCCGTAATAAAACCAAAACAAGTCTTTTATTAATATCAATGAAATCAAAACAGATTACATAAAAGTTATTCCTAAATCATCATACATGATTGGACTTAGGACACATCTCTTTCAATCTCCCACTTGTACTAAAGCTAATCACTCTGGTATCTAATACTCATCTTGTCTTCATGACGATCAAAGTGACTTTGAGAAAGTGGCTTTCTTAACGGGTCTGTTATGTTGTTATGTGTGTCAACTCTCTTGACGTTGACTTCTCCTCTTTCAACGATCTCCCTAATCAGATGAAAGCGTCACAAAACATTTCTTATAAGAAGTATGTCATCCATATACAATACAAGAAATATTACCGCGCTCCCACTAACCTTTTTGTAGACACATGGTTCATCTATGTTTTTGATAAAACCAAACTCATTGATTGTCTCATCAAAATGGATGTTCCAACTACGAGAAGCTTGCTTTAAACCATATATGGTTCGTAGCATCTTACACACTAGGTGTTTATTTCCCTTGGAAAGAAAACCCTCTGGCTGTGTTATATACACTTCCTCTTCAAGTTTCCCATTGAGGAAGGGCGTTTTCATATCCATTTGCCATATGTCATAGTCTTAGTAAGCAACAATCGCAAGCAAAATCCGAATTGATTTTAACAGGGCTTCAGGCGAGAAAGTTTCATCAAAGTCAATCCCTTGCCTTTGTCTGAATCCTTTTGCCACGAGCCTGGCCTTATAGGTCTCCACATGGCCATCTGCTCCAATCTTTCTTTTGTATACCCATTTGCACTCATTAGGTTTCACACCCTCAGGTGCTTCAACCAAAGTCCATACTTAGTTGGTATACATAGATTCCATTTCGGATTTCATGGCACTTTGCCATTTCTCTGAGTAAACACTACTCATAGTCTCATTATAGGTCATAGGGTCGTCATCATCAATGATTGACAACTCATTGTCATTCTCAATGACAAGGCCATAATACCTCTCAGGTTGGCGAGACACTCTCCCTGACCTACGAATGGGCTGTTCCACAGAAGGTTTTTCAGTCTGAATAGGTGTTTCCACTTGAACCGTAGTAGTCTGTGCTTCTTGAACTTCATCAAGTTCAATCTTGCTCCCACAGTTTCCTTCAAGGATAAACTGCTTTTCCAAGAAGGTAGCATGTCTGGAGAGAAACACCCTGTGATCGGTGTAAAAGTAATACCCTAAAGTCTCTTTAGGATATCCCGCAAAATTACATTTTACGGATCGAGATTCCAGCTTATCTGGGTCAACTTTCTTGACATAAGCTGGACATCCCCAAATCTTAACGTGTTTAAGACTCGGTTTCCTTTCTTTCCATATCTCATATGGAGTTTGAGGAACAGATTTGAAAGGCACCTTATTCAGTAAATATGCTGAGGTTTCCAATGCATGACCCCACATGAATACTGGAAAATTCGCATGGCTCATCATAGACCGAACCATGTCTAACAAAGTTCGATTTCTCCTTTCAGATGCCCCATTCAACTGTGGAGTATATGGAGGTGTCCACTGGGAGAATATACTTTTTTTTGAGATAAGCTAGAAACTCTCCATTCAAGTATTCACCACCTCGATCTGATCGAAGAGTTATAATACTACGTTTGGTTTGTTTCTCCACTTCATAGTTATATTCATTGAACTTTTCAAAGGCTTCAGACTTATGTTTCATCAAATACACATATCTGAATCATGACCTGCTGATCTAGGGGCAATCGCTGAAAGATCAGCACCCATATTCCCTCGCCTGAATTCAGTAAAAGGTCTAACAGCCCGAACTCACCTTCGACCTTTAACCCTTGGGGCCGTAAGGGGTAGTAAGGCAGCAATTCATTAAAATCGTTAAGGCGAATGAATAAGCCGAAGATACGATTCATTTTATTCAATTCATCAAAATCGTTAAGGCGAATGAATAAGCCAAAGATACGATTCATTTTATTCAAATTATCAAAATTGTTGAGGCAAATAAAGCCGAAGATACAATTCAACAAGATCGTTGAGGCGAATGAAGCCGGAGATACGATTCATTTTATTATTAAAATTGTTAAGGTAGATAAAGCCGAAAATACGATTTGATAAGATCGTTGAGGCGAATGAGGCCGAAGATACGATTCATTTTATTATTAAAATTGTTAAGGCGAAAGAAGCCAAAGATACAATTCATTTTGATTATTAAGGAAAGAAGCCAAAGATACAATTCATTTTGATTATTAAGGCGGATGAAGCCGAAGATACAATAATTAAATGCAGTTGGACAATGCTGATGAAAAGCAAAAGATGCATTAAAATATAAAACCTCGAAGGCTAGTTAAATTACAAAAGCCCGAAGGCGAGAATACCAATTATAAAGAGTACCGGTTACAAAAAATAGAAATACAAGAAGACGAACGAAGAATGCCGCTGCAAGAGTTGGGTACGATCATGGAAACACCAATGGAAAACTTCGCAACAAGATCATCTTCCGTCATGTCAAGCACCTCAGTGCCGAAGGTTTAGGCTTGAGGGTCTTCATCCGAGAGCTCTTCGTCTTCACCAGAGGAGACAGGAGGGACTTCAACTGCTGGACGGCCGATAGGATCCTCGAGGCTGTCGTCCAGCAACTACTTATAATCCCAGTTCATGCCATGGGCCTTCTCCCGGACATAATCAGCGCCGAACTGGAAGCAGCGTTCCTCCGTCCGGTCCAGCTACTTCTGCTTCTTCCGAAGCTCCTTTCGGGACCTCTTCAGCTGGACGTTCTGGTGGGAGATCCTCTGGTTCGCCCTCTCCAGTTCAGTCTCCAGCCGAGATCTGTCCTCCTTCAGCGCAGTGGCTTCGACCTCGTTCTGGGCTTTCACCCTTACAAGTTCCTCCTCGTCCGCCGTAGCCCTCCTCTCCAACTCCTTCACCTCGGCCATCCGAGTCTCCATGTCCATAACCTTATCCTCCACGGCTGCAGCCCAAGGAGCGGCCTGCAAAAGGACGACAAAAACATTACTAAAAGCACTCCACCGGTATCCACCAAGAGATCAATGTCATGGAGGAGGAAGAGGTTGAGAGAATTAGTTGTCTCTCTCTATTTCTACTTTAAAATTAGGGTTTTTATTTGGGTTGAGGCAAATAGGGTTTATAATAGTATATTTATAGGCAAAATTTTCAGCTGAAAATTTTCCCATAAAGTATTATTATTAACCCTTTAATTGATTATTCTTATTAACCAATTAACTAATAATTAAAATAACTTTAATCATTAATCCCTTTTCTAAATACTTTAGAATAATAATTCTCTCACTCGATTTAATTTCCAAAATAAAATTCTTAATTAATAATATTAAGAACTTTTATTAATTAATTTTTTAATTAATTAAGTCTCATTTAATAAAATTCTTCGCCGCCGCCTCAGCCGCCTTCTTCTCGGCCGCCCTAGCCTTCTTCCTCACGATCAAGGCCTCTCTCGAAGACACTGAAATATAAAGGGGAAACAAGTCAGTCCGGGCATATATAAGCAAATTCATAACAAGCAAATATACAGGTGCTGGGATAAAACTAAAGAAAAGACAAAGGAAGAAGTTTTGTTACACCCACCCCACAAGCTGAAGAGCCAGTCCTTGTCCCGAAACTCTCCAGGACCCAGCTTCTTCACATTGACGTCCACTAACGCCGTGTAGTTCTCCTTCTCCTCCAAGGTCAGGCTCGGCATGAGAAGCAACGCGGGATTCACATCTCGCCAAACCGACATGGCCGCCAACCTTGGACCACTCACATAACACCAATGAGTGTGAGTGGATTTATTGTTTGAATTGGTCGCCGTCCAATCAGGTCGCCCTGATCGACGGGCGATGGTGTAAAAACCAGGACTCTTCAGATTCTTCCGAAAGTCGTAATGGTACCAGAATAGGCGAGTGTTGGGTGCGATCCCGGCGTGAAGACACCTGTTCTGGAAACAGTTAATATGGATGAACCCGTTCGGGTCCATCTGTCCGAGGGCGATGCCCATCTTGAAGAAAAGGTGCTTGATCAACTTCAACGGAGGCACCCTCAAGCCGCACTTGAAGGCCGTTTCCGAAACACCTACGGCGCAGCCTCCATATCCATCTGGCACCCCTGGAGTATCGTAGATCCTTTCACCCTCCCTCGGCGCATACAGCCAACAGTACCCTCGAGCGACGGAATAATCATCGTATATCTGAACCACGCGTCCCTTCGTCAGTTCGGATCGATTATTGGCTGCGGGATAGTCAGCAGCCGAACCAAAAAGGGCCCGTCCCGTCCGCTCGGGGCGAATGGAAGACGTCCCAGCCAAGCTATTCGACAAGGGGTCCCAAGAATCTGGAGGACGATTTGATCGGTCCATGTCCCTGTATCAGGAATAGAGAGACATTAGTCCATGTACTCGGATTAGCAGACATAAAAGAAAAAATAAAAAACCGAGTACACGTCCCAGGACCGAGCGAACCAGAACCTCGGAGGCGGTTTCCGAAGGCTGATCCTGAGGCAAGCTATCCCGAAGAATGTTCTTACCTACAGAATCTTTCACAAACACCACTCCAGACCACATGTCTACGCCCTGGGTCGGCTCCCGAAAGACGTTCTAAAACCAAGGAATTCCGAAGAATGTTCTTGGTCAGAAAACGCCTCGTATGCCTTCTTTAAACCGTTGGGGCTTCCTCAAAATTGGTAAAACCCAGAAACCTATATTACCTACCCAGAAATACCCGAAAACCCCAGAAAAACGTAATAGCACACGCACAAAACCCAGAAAAACCCCATGAACCCAGAATAAAACCACTAAGTCCACATGCAAACTCCCTAAAACACGGAAAACTAGCATGCAAATTCAAAACTGGAAAACAAGAAAAGACACTTACTTATTTGGAGATGTTCTTGGATTGAAATGGGATGATTTGTACAAGAGGAACGTTGAGCTTTCTTTCTCTCAGTTTTCGAGTCTATTCATCTATATCTGTCTGTACTAAATTTGTTTTCTCTTTATATATGTAACTACCAAAGTTTTCTTTCACGAAAGTTATCTATTTCAATTTATATGATAACCGAGGCTTTCGTCATTTAGTATTATGGGTAATTTACATGTTTTACTGCTATCATATTAAGAATTAATAATTTGTTACAAAATAAAGGTTATTGACATTCGAGTATTCCAAGAATTTTTTAATGGATTGAATCTTTCAGTCTTGCTAATGTACCACACAGATATTTGCGATCTTTTGATGTTAAAAGGACAAGAATTAAGGAATAACTGAATTACAATAGGTTCTACGAAGGTATACCTATTTTGTTTGGTTAACAATATTATATATAACTTTTTATGTGGCAGTTCCATAGAGTTGATTTAGTTTCATTATGTAAGCAGCATTTAGCCTTTAATAGACTAAAACTCTTTTTTTCTTCTATTGTAATTTTTTTCCCAATTGTTATTGTTTGACTCAGATCATTAACTTAAAAAATGGAGTATGTTGTCCTACGAGGACATTGACAATTCTAGAGATGGAGTACAAAGTGGTGGCCACTACATATTGTAAAATTTGCAGCTTTTAGCAATGAAAGAAAAAGATTAGCTAACCTATTGCAAGGAGTAAGGTTATATTATGGTTTTACACTTTAAGTCTGCCATTTTATTAGGATAAATATAAGGAACCTACTGTAATGCTGTTATACATTTAAGGTTGTAGTTATATTGACTTAATCTTGTGCAAACTAATGTTTATGTTGGGATACATTTAACTTTTACCATTAGCACAATCTCTCATAATCTTATTTTCTTTCTTTTACAAAGGCCTTGGAGAAATATTTGAGTCACTCCAGTTATTTATGTAAACATTTATTTTAGAAACTAAAAATGTAGTGTGAGTATTTTTTAAGTGTCCAGTTACTATTGATGATTTGCTGCATCTTCCATCCTTAGAGCCTAATAATAAGAGTTGCTTCCATAATATAATGTATGATTTTATTAGTTTATTGTGTAAGGTTTGTTTACAATGTTGTTTCACGAATATAAGTAAATTAATTAAAGAGTACTACCTTTCAAATTATTGTTTAAAAGCAAAAGTATAAAATAAGCATACATTCGTTCTTTTATAAAATAAGACTACAAATCTGAAAGAAGAGATTGAATTTTGAAACTCTAGCTGAGATTTTCTTGATCCTTTAATGCCGGATCAAAGTTAATTTTGCTTTGTTTAATATCCGGATAATATTTGCTCTCTGAAAAACTGAATTAATTTAAGAATAACTTTGTTTGAGGAGTGTGGACCCGCAAGTTGCAGATTGTCGATGTCATGTATAAATTGAGGTTAACAGTGCACCGGTTCCAAGAGAAGGGAAAATCATAGATGCGGAGATTTAGAGAAGGGCAGAAATAATGTAAATATACCGTTGTTTGGAGGGAGCCTAGGAGGTGAAGAGAGTAATGTGGCAATGGTAAGACATCAGACCCTACTGCTTCTTTTGCTAAGCACAACATATATATTTGATAACTTCTTCTGGCTTTTCCTAGCATCTATGGTCAAAATATAATGTAAAACAATAACATCACATAGTCATAAGTAGCACTTAATAGAGTACATTGGCTCTGTCGAAAGCTCTAAACAATCTTGACTTCAGTTAATTTCATTAGCTAAATCTCTCAAAAGCAAATTTTAATATTTTAACAAATTGTGCTTCCAATTCATTATTTTCTTATTGTTGAACTGCATTTATAGCTCCACCTCCAGCATCTAGGCCTATAATAGATAATATACACACTGTTAGGATTAGTCGTAGACATGTCCAGTTTGTGGCAGCAACTATAGCAGCAACAATAGCATCAGTTATGAAAGATAATAGCGGGCAGAACCATGGAGGGAGTCTATAATCTCATTTTTTTTCCGCACATCTAACAAAGGGTCTGAGGCAGGGTTAGATAATTTGTTAAATACTTTTTTCTGTTTTTGAAAGGAATATGAGGTAGGGGTGAGCGGAGCGCGGTGCGGGCGGTGCGGTTTTTACCTCAAACCGCAACCCAAACCGCACATGCGGTTTGATCAAATTTCCAAACTGCAACCGCACCGCGTACCCTCAAAAAACGAATAAACCACACCACAAAAATGCGATACGGTGTGGTGCAGTTCACTGCGGTTTGTACATTACAAGTTCGAAATTTTTTAATAAATACAAAACTTATATTAATTAAATTCCTGAATAATATAACAAAGTCGCCAATATTCTTCAATAATACAAATTAGAAATTCCACACTATAAAGTTTAACGTAAAAACTTAGCTCGGTAATTAAATGAGTTCACTATTAAATAGGTGGCTTTGTACCATGTGTCTCATTATTTTTGAAGAAACACAAATAGGATGATCTCCACACAACAATTGATCTTGTAGAAACAAGATGATCACTAAGCAAGCACTCCTAATATGTTAAATAGAATCAAACTTAATAAATAAAATCATGAAATATAACTATTATATATAAATATATTAAAAATTACGGTGCGGTGCGGTTTGAACCGTATTTCAGAAATTTAAAACCACAACCCGCACCGCACCCTGCGGTTTATTAAAAATTCAAACCGCAACCGCACCACGAAATTAAAAAAACGCGTTTTGCGGTGCAGATTGGTGCGGTGCGGGCGGTTTTTGCGGTTTGTGCGATTTTCTGCTCACCCCTAATATAAGGTCATACCTTTTATTTCTCTTGCCTTCTTGTGACTCTGGATGTTTTAATTCTTTTATTTTCTACACACCTCGTGGCATTGTTTGACATGACATTATTTGACATAGTGAATTTTTATATATAGTCTCAAAACTTGAAGTATGGCATTGTTTTAAATTATGCCAATGTTGGTTAAATTTATGAAGTTCTGGTATGATTATACTCATTTGGCTCTGCACCTATACTTGTAGGGAAAAATGAGAACTTTAGTTGAAAAAGGCACCGAAATTTCTAGGCCAAGCATGGGGCCATGGTTCCTCAAAGTGATTGAGCTAGAGAGGGTTTAAGCCTTTAAGGGTTTCAACGAAGAAAGCCAGGGATTCGGTTTTCAACTTTTGCAAAACATCCTTCAGTACCACCACTAACCACAAGTCCACAACTCTCCTTTCAAACACATACACATAATTTAATTAAACAAAGTCTATTTCTTTGCTTTGGCGTTTTTCTGTATTTCTGTTAATTATCATACTTTTCACTTATGTACACTCAGTTCCATTATTTAGTTTATAGACTTAAGTATCATTTTTAAGGATTGAATAACGGTGTCAAATTCAAAATGAAATGTAATTTATAATTTTACTGGAATCTTAGTTTCATTTTTAAAATATAATTAGTATTTGACACCAGAAGAATCGTAGAAAGCAAGCTAATTTGTCTTATGTTGTGTCGGTTGGTCAAACATAAAACTAACCTAAGCTAGGTAGCATTTTTTAAACAATTGCTGAGTGCACAAATACATGTCCAACAACTCATTTTTCATAATAACTTATGAGGACAATATGTTTGGAAAACATTTTTGTCATCTTAGCGAAGCGCTAAGTTAAAATATTTTAATGGATCAGAAAGTAGTAGGTTAAATATAGCTTTGAGATAAAAGTGAAAGTTGAGTTTGTACGTAGTACATATTTCCTAAAATGACGTATAATCACCAATCCTAGATATCAAAAGAAAATATTGTTAATGCGACATAAAATATTTATCACTTTTATTTTAAATATCGCAAATAAAATAAATTTAAGAGAACATTCGAATAAATGATCATATATGAGTGATTTAAAACATGTCACTACCTAGATTAACCCATAAAAAAATTTAAAAATATTTTTGATATTTTTACGAACCGCGCGAAGCGTGGTTTTTTCACCTAGTTCATTAATAAACGAAGATACACCTTGATATCACTTATCAGACACCTTTATCTTGAGTCAGTTCATTTTAATCTCCGAAGTCATTAAATCCCAAAGAGACTTCACAAAGTCCTTCCACTCAGCAAAACAAACAACTTTCTTGACATGCCTACTCTTTTTCCGCTCACATATTCCCTGACCTAGGCCTCAAGAATGATCTAAAACATTTCCACTATCATCTTCAAGCACCGGATTATAACAAAATCTGATGCTTGATATAAATGGTACTCCATCCGTCCTAATCTATACTATCTATACTATACTATAATAACATGAATGGGGTATAATTTGCAGTTTGGTTAACCCCTTATTTTGGTTATCCCTTTCCATCTTAACTGTCAGATCTTTTTCATCAAATAATCAAAGCCGTTAGATCCAAATACTAAAAAAAATACACTACATAAGTTCTCAGGTTCGAATCCCGTCAATAACAAACATTTATATTATTATTTATAAAGATACATATAAGTTCTCAGGTTCGAATCCCGTTAACAACAAATATTTATATTATTATTTATAAAGATACATATTAATTTTCAGGTTCAAATCTCACTAACAACAAATATTAACATAGATCACATCAATCATATACTATTTATACAATTTGAAATTAACTTCAAATTATACATAATAAAAATACAATTATATAATTATTATTTAGTATTTAGTTATTTATATATTTTTTTTATAAATTTACATAAAATATAAATAAAAATATAAAAATATTTTACCGAGACCCGTGCATCGCACGGGTCATAAGCTAGTAGGTTCTTAATATTTGATCACTCCTATTTGAAATGGAGTGATCGACACGCATTTTAAGACTCTTATCTATTATAGTTTCATAAATTATTGTATAAAATTTTTTCTTCTGAATAAATATTAAATTAATGTTTAAATTTCTTTCAAAGTTTTTTTAAGCAGTAAAATACATGTTGAACACTATGTTTCAAATATTAAGAACCTATAAGGTATAAGCATATAAGTAGTAGTAGTAACTAACATTTATGCATGTCAATGAGAGAAGCTAGAGTGTTATCATGGAATTGTAGGGGAATTAACAACCAAGTTGTTAGAAAGAACATAAGGACAACATGTCACAAGTCTAGGGGAAATATTTTATTTTTGCATGAAACAAAATGTGGTTCTTGGCACAAAGACATGGAAAATTCTATGTGGAATTCTGATTTGCATGATTGGGTATATCAGAATTCTCGAGGACTCTCAGGGGGTTTAACATGCTCTTGGGACAAGAATTTTTATACTTGTGTGGGTTTTGCACAAGATTGGAACTCGATTTGGTTAGCACTAAGATGTCACGTTAAATGAATAATAATAAACATAGTGAATATATGTAGTCCAGTAAATCAGCATGGCAAAAGAGAATTGCTAAAAGTGCCCCACTACATTCTGACATGTTGTGGTAGTATAGAGTGGCTGTTTGTCTAGTTATGATTTCAATAGTGTAAGGGATCCCTCAGAAAGGGTGAATTGCGAGTATCGACAAAGAAACTCTATCTATTTTAATAGATTTATCAAGGACAATAACCTACTGGACTTGGAATTTAACAATTCTAAATTCACCTGGTTTGGAACAGATGGAAAATATAGTAAGCTAGAAAGATTTTTGTTAAATGATAGATAGTGGAAAACGGTTAACTGGGAGCCAACCACTATGTTCAGGATGTTGTCTGATCATAAACCTATTAGGGGTCGTTTAGTTCGTTGAGTGGTATCGGGTTGGAATCAGGAATCGGGTTAAACGTGTATGAGTTTGGAACTTGATACTTGATATCACCTGTTTGGTTCAAAAATAGGATGAGAATGTATTTCGTAATTGATAAACTAATTGGAATCAAGAATCAAAAGACATTTAATTATTTTTTTTAATTTATAATTTTAATATTAAAAACTAAAATTATACACGATCACTTGATTTAATCATAATTAGTAAGGCTAAAAATATATTTTTTTTGAAAAATACCTAAGGCTAAAGATACTTTTACAAATATACTATAATTTTTAAAAAAATTGCAAAAATACTATTTTCCAATTTTTATTACGAAAATACTACTTAATGCAACTTGATTCAATTAGATGCAATTTTTGAGGAATTTATGTCACTCCATGTAACCTCAAATTCAACAAAAAAAAAAACTCGATTCAACTAGTTGTATGTCTGCTTGATTTTGGTTGATTCTACATTTTTGCAAAAAAAATTAAAAGTTAGTAAAATCGCAAAATAAATAAATAAAAAAGCTAGTATTTTTTATAATTTTTCTTATTAAAATATGAGTTAAAAATATTTTTACGTAGTATCTAAGAAAATAAAATATACATTCACATTTTTTATTCATCAATATTAAAGTTTGAGCTAAAATAGAATTATAATTTAGTTAAAAAGAAAGACGAGCGAGAGAAAATAATGAAAATGATACCCAATATATGATTTAGCTCATACCCATCTCTTCACATGGGTTTCTAAACCCTATACCTCATGGGTTTCGGGAATGAGTTTTAAAACAAAATTTTTTTAACAAAACACATACTAGTTTTATCCATTCCAACCCCATATCTCATACCAAAATTTGTTAAACCAAACACCCCCTTATAGTTTTTAGTGGTCAGAGCAATTTGTTAGATTTTCCAAACTCTCGAGAGTCTATCATAAATAATAACTGTATACATGAACACCCATCCCGGAAATATGGTGGGTTACTTATCTTCATGCATGGTCATATATAAGGTTGAGTGTTGACATGATGTATAAATATGTTAGAGTAATAAAGGTAGGCAGCCATATAAAACAAAATAAGGTGTTAACACAGCAACTAGAAATTTGATAATATCATCTTGAAAATTAGGAAAGCAGCCTACTCAATGATATACTAATAATCCTAAGCGAGGCTATTTAAGTTGTTTATTAGTGTGTCATAATGATTAAATCATTAAACACAAACCCTACAGCTTTCCTTGTAGTTCCCCAAAAAGTTATTACATTCCCCATAAAACCTATGATACACTGCATCCGTAAGGAGCGAAACCTCTTCATATTTCCCTTTTAAAATAAACCCCTCTAGTTATGAAAAACAGTCAACTATTAATTTCAACTAACCTATTTCTCAGCCCAATAACCAAAAGAGGAAAAGCCTAAAAAAACATTTTTAGAATTTTCTCCTGGTACACTTCTCAACCCGCTCATATTGAAAGAATTCTCAACCTCTTGAGCAAGTTTTCTGGAGATTTCTTGTACCAGCTTCTTACTATCTAAGATTAAGATACTAACTTTTGTTCTTTCTAACTTACTCCAGTATCTGTTAATGTTATACAAGCCTTTCTTTCTAGTTCTATGACCGAAGTAACAGTCACCGGCCCTGAGAAAGTCATGATAATCCTATATGAGTGATCCTTGATCAATCTTCCAGTTCCGGCTAGCGCTCCATTTTCAACATAGTAACTTCCATCTATAAAGCCTATTAAAACATATCCTTGAGACAACAAACTCATTTTTTTATTCTCCAAGTTGAAGTAACTACGCTTATTAAGTTTGAGTGTCACCATTCCACTTCCTTATGAACTAGCAGTTTTGCAGCCACACTCCACTCAGTTGTTCTTTGTTTAATGAGAAAAATAACTTGTCCCAAAGTTATTCTTGAATTTTAAAAATGCATGCATTTCTTTCTTTCCATAATATCCAAAGACTAGCTGTGATAACAATCTCCCATACAATCCTCCCTAGACTATCTGAAAATAGTTTTCTTGTGCTCCACATTGTACGCAAATTTTCTATATAATCTCTTGAATCCAAACCCCAACTGCCACCAACTCAATACAGAAACCCATAATTTTCTCACCAAGTAATATTTAAAAAGTAGATGCTCTAAGCTTTCTTTGTCCTGTCCACATAATGGACATGCAACATTTCCAAAACTATTTCTTAGTCTTTCAACAAGAATGCCTTTCATCGGAATAACCCCTAAATACATTTTCCAAAGAAAGATCTTGGCCATTGGAGGGATCTTTAGTTGCCATATGAAATACTATTCCACCTTCGGATAGTCCATTATATTCTTTTAATAGCTTATAGCTCCTTTGACAGAGTAGCCATCTTGCAGGGGGTCCAGTTCAGTGAATCCGCTTTATTTGTGAGTTTGAGATTGCATAAAAGCTTAACCATCTCATTTACCTTCTCTATCTCCCAACTTCTGAGATTTCTCTCCTAGAAATCTTCTGAGTAAAGAAAAATCAAGAAAAATCCAGAACCAGTAAGATGCTCTCCGCGGCCTGCCTGCCTTTGAAAAAACCATATTGATGCTCATCCAGAACTTTTTCTTGGATTAAAAGGATTCTATTTGTTAGATTTTCATCAAGAGTTTGGAAGAATTATTGATTAGGATAATGTATCTAAAATCAATCAAAACACTCGGCTTTGTAACCTTGGGAACTGGAACAATTAAAGAGGAGTTCAAACCTTGTGGGAGTGTCAATTTTTTTGCAAATTTGCATAACACTCTAGAAGCTTATCTTTGATCTTAGGCCACAAGAACTTCAAGCTGTGTATGTTCATCCCATAAGTCCCGGGAGCCTTGTCATGTACAGAAAGCTTGTTGATCTTCATTAGGTCTTCATCAAAAAGCTTGGCATCTAACAAATTGCCAAGAAGCAACAATCTGTGAGGCCCTTTGTTAGAGAGGGTACTGAAATGATTTAAAAAGGCCTTCTTTAGCTCAGAAGGGTTATTAAGAATATTTCTATCGACTACAAGTTGCCTAATATTATTCTTAAACCTTCTTTTTTGGATAGCTTGATTGAAAAATCTTGTATTTTTATCCCCTTTAGCTATCCAATTTTGCATAGCCTTCTGCTTTAACTGAGAGTTAAGATTGCAATAGCATTCTTTTAGATCCATTTTGGATTCCTCCACTTCATTACTCCATTTATTATTGTTGTCTAGATAATCTAGTTTCTGTTGCAGCTTTTCTATGTGTGTCTGCAAATAAATCATGGTCTGTAAACTCCAACCTTTTTTAATTGCTTCAATTTCCTTCAATATAACCTGAACATTAAGATTGGCGAGGTCCATTCTATTTGACTAAAACTCTTCCAGAGCTTTAGCTTTATTCAGGAAATCTACCTTGAGCCTCCAGTTGAATACTCTGAAAGGCTTGGGACCCTAATTGTGTTGGAAGCGCTATGGGCTTCACTTTTTTTTTAAATCAAACTCTATATATAGAGTAAATAAGATTTGATAAGTAAATAAACACTTCACTTTTATTTCAAGGAAAGCTACAGCTTCTTTGTAATACAAATGCAGGCTACGGTTTTTTTATTTCACTTACGCACACAACACAAAACCGAGCTTCTCCTTCTTTTTTCGTTTGCAATATATATTTGCAGTCTACTTCTACACATATTCCTGCCACCAGTATATATAGTAGATATATTTGCTAACTTAGCCTATAAGTATTACAGACACTGATGCACATGTACACAAGACCCACCTGGTTTTATTGAGCTGCAACTATTAATTTCCTTCAACCCACTTTAATTCATGGATTCAACATATGACCAGCTGCTTTCCTTATTTTCAAGATGATATTAGCAAACTTCTAGTTGCTGTGTTAACTCCTTGTTCTGTTTTATATGGCTCCATAACTTTACTTACTCTAACATATTTATACATCTTATCAAAACTCAACCTTATCTATTGACCATGCATGCATGAAGATAAGTAGCCCACCATATATCCTGGATAGGTGTTCATTTATACAGTTATTATTTATGATAGACTGTCGAGAGTTTGGAAAATCTAACACTCCCCCTCAAACTCGACTTTGCATTCTAAACTTCATCTTCATTTTGTGATATACATCTGGCTTCAATGGCTTTGTAAATATATCTGCCAAATTTTCTTCGGTCTTGCAGTGCACCGGTTCCACAATTTTATCATTTACTTGTTCGCGAAGAAAATGTTATTTTATGTTGATTTACTTGCTGCGACTGTGTGACACCAGATTTTAGCTAGAGAAATAACAAATTTATTATCCACGTAAATTGTAACCGGATCTTCCTTTGCAATATTTAACTCTCCCAATATGTAGCTTAGCCACATAGCCTGACATGCGCAGGCTGCTGCTAAATTGTATTTTGTCTCACATGTTGAGAGTACAACTGTCTGTTGCTTCTTTGATGACCACGAAAATATTATTGAACCGATATGAAAAGAATATCCTGAAGTACTTTTCCCGTCATCCAAATCTCCACCATAATCACTGTCTGAATAGCCGACTAATTTTGAATCTTGAGAATGCGTGTAAAATAATCCGTGATCAAGTGTTCATTTTATGTACCTCAAAATTCTTTTAGCCGCCATGAAATGATCCTTCTTCGGTTTCCCCATGTACCTACTAACCAATCCAACTCTATACATAATATCTGGATGAGTAAAAGTTAGGTATCTCAGACTTCCAACCAAACTTTTAAACAATGTCGGATTTACGGACTCCCTCGTTGAATCAACTCTGAGCTTTATGCTCGGTTCTGCTGGAGTGCTCACTGGTTTGCATTCCTCCATTATGAACTTCTTTAAAATCTGCTCCGCATATTTTTTCTGTGACATAAAAGTCCCATCTTTGCTTTGCTTCACCTCGACTCCAAAAAAGTATGACATTTGACCAATATCTGTCATCTCAAATTCATTAGTCATAACCTTCTTAAAATCATTGAACATACCAGGGTTATTTTCGGTAAATATCATGTCATCCACGTATAAGCACACGATCATAATGTCTCCCCCTGAATTTTTCTTCGTATAAAGGGCATGCTCGTATGGACTCTTCACGAAACCATTTTTCTGAAAATATTCATCAACTTGCGTGTTCCATGCTCGTGCAGCTTGCTTCAAACCATATAAGGCTTTCTTCACTCTGTAAACTTTGTTTTCCTGGCCTTTCTGAACATATCCGGGAGACTGCTCAATATAGACTTCTTCTTCA
The DNA here is from genome assembly GCF_009905375.1 of Apium graveolens. Classification (NCBI taxonomy): domain Eukaryota; kingdom Viridiplantae; phylum Streptophyta; class Magnoliopsida; order Apiales; family Apiaceae; genus Apium; species Apium graveolens. Next base: position 282,969,077 of record NC_133655.1, read on the forward strand.
AGATAACCATTCAGAAATGCTGACTTGACATTTATATGAAATATTTTCCACTGGTTATGAGCTGCAATTGCTCTCAGAAGTCGTATGGTATCAACTCTTGCAAATGGAGCGAATACCTCGTCATAGTCAATGCTATATATTTGCTTTTAGCCTTTAGCCACCAACCTTGCCTTGTACTTTTCCACTTCTCCATCTTGATTGGTCTTTGTCTTATAGACCCACTTGACACCAATTGCTTTATGTCCTTCTGGAAGATCTGTGAGCTCCCAAATATCATTCTTCTTGATTGCATCAATTTCTTCATTCATGGCTTTGATCCATTTGCTTTCTTCAGAAGCTTCTTCAAATGTAACTAGATCACATTCAACCATTAAGAAAAATAATGAATAATCAAATAATGTTTGTACTGGACTTGTTGCTTCATAGATATTATCCAGACTTCGCATTTTCCTCGGTGTTCCCCCTGAACTGCCGCTTCCTCCCGTTGATGGTGTTGATGCGGGAGTTTGTTGAGTTGGACTTTGTGGTGGAGTTGGATAATTATCTCCGTCATCTTCAATGTTGGAGTCGTCACCATCGTTATCATCATCGTTAAAGAATAAACCAATAACTTTTCTTTCTTCTTCGCTCCATCTCCAGTAATCTGATTCATCGAACTCAACATCTCGAGAAATGATTAAATTCTTTGTTAGGGGATTATAGTGTCTGTATACCTTCCTACTTTTGTCATATCCGCTAAAGATGCATTTTTCACCTTTGTCATCCAGCTGATGGTTTGCTTCCACTCCATGCTTCATTTGGAGTTTTATTTCTTACATATTTTTGGTTGGACAGCGATTCAACAAATAAACTGCACACAAAACAGCTTCCGCCCAGAAAGTTCTCGGTGAAGGGTTTTTAGCACATAAACGCAACGAAAAGGTAAATTTAAATCATAAAAAAAACCGAAACCCTCCGCAGGATCTATGCGAAAATTAATATTTAATTCGTAGTTCAGTATGTTTACCTTAAGAAGCTTTACGTTAATGGAAAAATGGAGGTCTTTAATAGCGATCCAAGAACGATGAGCAGAGATTCCTAGCAGCTGCTCCTCAAGGGTGAAGCACTCCACCGGTATCCACCAAAAGATCAATGTAATGGAGGAGGAAGAGGTTGAGAGAATTAGTTGCTCTCTCTATTTCTACTTTAGAATTAGGGTTTTTATTTGGGTTGAGGCAAATAGAGTTTATAATAGTATATTTATAGGCAATATTTTTAGCTGAAAATTTTCCCATAAAATATTATTATTATTAACCCTTTAATTGATTATTCTTATTAACCAATTAACTAATAATTAAAACACCTTTAATCATTAATCCCTTTTCTAAACACTTTAGAAAAATAATTCTCTAACCTGATTTAATTTCCAAAATAAAATTCTTAATTAATAATATTAAGAACTTTTATTAATTAATTTTATAATTAAGTAATCTCATTTAATCAATTATTAAATTTGCTAATTAATTATTTATTTCACAAATAAATAATTACCAGCTATTATTAATTAATTCCTCCACCATTAAATCATTCTCTTTTATGGTGTGACCCTATAGGTTCAATATTAAGCTGATAGTAGAAATAATAATAATAAAACTATTTTATCATTATTTACATAAATTCTCTAATTTATTAAATATGATTAATTAATAAATTAATCATGTTTATTCTACATCATGAGGGATACTTCTCAGTATATCGCGACTATCCGGATAATACGAATTCACTGCTTAGAATACCAAGAACCTATTCAGTGAATAGTTACCATACAATTAATTCCTTCTACCCTGCAATGTCACGATTAAATACAAGGCATGGAACTTGTGTCAAGCCTATCTTATTTAATCATTTGCTTTCCCATTCACTATGCTTAGTTCTAATTAATGTAAATTAGAAACTCCTTTCTAATTTCATTCACTCTGGTCAGAGATTCTTGAACTAGCATAAGTGGATCAGCATTGAACATTTTCTTCCTTCACTGGAAGGGGTAGATCCTTTATTGATCATACACTATCTTCGTGTACAAATTCCTACACCCAGTAGAATCCTTATTATTATCCCTAGAGACTAAGAACTAAACCAAAGTATAGTTCAGTGTACACAAGATGACTATGATGACCTCAATCTAAGGATACTTGTACAACTATCACTATGTGAACATCTGCTAACACGTGAGTGAACTCCATCAGTTGTTCAGCTGTGTGAGTCATGTTCAGTGAACTTATTCTATAATAAGCACCTACATACTAGCTATAGTGTCACCACACAAATGTCTATGAGAATAGACATCCTTCATAATGAAGCAAGCATAGTATGTACCGATATTTGCGGATTACTAATTCCCAATTAGTAATCCTACAACCAGGAAATATTTAAGTTCAGAGTTATCATCTTTTTAGGTCTCATTATTATGATCTCATCATAATCCATTAAAAAATTTACTCTAAACTATGGTATATCTTATTTAAACACTTAAATAGATAAAGCCCGTAATAAAACAAAAAAAAGTCTTTTATTAATATCAATGAAATCAAAACAGATTACATAAAAGTTATTCCTAAATCATCATACATGATTGGACTTAGGACACATCTCTTTCAATCTCCCACTTGTACTAAAGCTAATCACTCTGGTATCTAATACCTATCTTGTCTTTATGATGATCAAAGTGACTTTGAGAAAGTGGCTTTGTTAAAGGGTCTGCTATGTTGTTATGTGTGTCAACTTTCTTGGCGTTGACTTCTCCTCTTTCAACGATCTCCCTAATCAGATGAAAGCGTCACAAAACATTTCTTATAAGAAGTATGTCATCCATATACAATACAAGAAATGTTACAGCGCTCCCACTAACCTTTTTGTAGACACATGGTTCATCTATGTTTTTGATAAAACCAAACTCATTGATTGTCTCATCAAAACGGATGTTCCATCTACGAGAAGCTTGCTTTAAACCATATATGGTTCGTAGCATCTTACACACTAGGTGTTCATTTCCCTTGGAAAGAAAACCCTCTGGCTGTGTTATATGCACTTCCTCTTCAAGTTTCCCATTGAGGAAGGGCGTTTTCATATCCATTTGCCAGATCTCATTGTCGTAGTAAGCAACAATCGCAAGCAAAATCCGAATTTATTTTAACAGGGCTTCAGGCGAGAAAGTTTCATCAAAGTCAATCCCTTGCCTTTGTCTGAATCCTTATGCCACGAGCCTGGCCTTATAGGTCTCCACCTGACCATCTGCTCCAATCTTTCTTTTGTATACCCATTTGCACTCATTAGGTTTCACACCCTCAGGTGCTTCAACCAAAGTCCATACTTAGTTGGTATACATAGATTCCATTTCGGATTTCATGGCACTTTGCCATTTCTCTGAGTAAACACTACTCATACTCTCATTATAGGTTATAGGGTCGTCATCATCAATGATTGACAACTCATTGTCATTCTCAATGACAAGGCCATAATACCTCTCAGGTTGGCGAGACACTCTCCCTGACCTATGAATGGGCTGTTCCACAGAAGGTTGTTCAGTCTGAATAGGTGTTTCCACTTGAACCGTAGTAGTCTGTGCTTCTTGAACTTCATCAAGTTCAATCTTGCTCCCACTGTTTCCTTCAAGGATAAACTGCTTTTCCAAGAAGGTAGCATGTCTGGAGACAAACACCCTATGATCGGTGTAAAAGTAATACCCTAAAGTCTCTTTAGGATATCCCGCAAAATTACATTTTACGGATCGAGATTCCAGCTTATCTGGGTCAACTTTCTTGACATAAGCTGGACATCCCCAAATCTTAACGTGTTTAAGACTCGGTTTCCTTTCTTTCCATATCTCATATGGAGTTTGAGGAACAAATTTGAAAGGCACCTTATTCAGTAAATATGCTGAGGTTTCCAATGCATAACCCCACATGAATACTGGAAGATTCGCATAGCTCATCAAAGACCGAACCATATCTAACAAAGTTCGATTTCTCCTTTCAGATGCCCCATTCAACTGTGGAGTATTTGGAGGAGTCCACTGGGAGAATATACTTTTTTTTTGAGATAAGCTAGAAACTCTCCATTCAAGTATTCACCACCTCGATCTGATCGAAGAGTTATAATACCATGTTTGGTTTGTTTCTCCACTTCATACTTATATTCATTGAACTTTTCAAAGACTTCAGACTTGTGTTTCACCAAATACACATATCTGAATCTAGATCGGTCATCTATGAAAGCAATGAAGTATGAAAATCCACCCATGGCTTGCGTAGACATTGGTCCACATACATCTGTATGTACCAATCCTAGCAAATCTGCAGCCCTCTCTCCATGTCCACTAAAGGGAGATTTGGTCATTTTACCCAATAGACAAGACTCGCATGTAGGATATGATTCAAAATCAAAGGGTTTTTAGCACATAAACGCAACGAAAACGTAAATTTAAATCTTAAAAAAAACCCAAACCCTCCGCAGGATCCATGCGAAAAATAATATTTAATTCGTAGTTCAGTATGTTTACCTTAAGAAGATTTACGTTAATGGAAAGATGGAGGTCTTTAATAGCGATCCAAGAACGATGAGCGGAGATCCCTAGCAGCTGCTCCTCAAGTGTGAAGCACTCCACCGGTATCCACCAAGAGATCAATGTCATGGAGGAGGAAGAGGTTGAGAGAATTAGTTGTCTCTCTCTATTTCTACTTTAGAATTAGGGTTTTTATTTGGGTTGAGGCAAATAGGGTTTATAATAGTATATTTATAGGCAAAATTTTCAGCTGAAAATTTTCCCATAAAATATTATTATTATTAACCCTTTAATTGATTATTCTTATTAACCAATTAACTAATAATTAAAATAACTTTAATCATTAATCCCTTTTCTAAACACTTTGACGGGGCGACGGAGGCTTCTCGGTCTGGGCCCTCTCGCCTGTGCCCTCCGAAGGATCGGGCGTAGCCCCCTTATCGGCAACCTTCTTCGCCGCCGCCTCAGCCGCCTTCTTCTCGGCCGCCCTGGCCTTCTTCCTCTCGATTAAGGCCTCTCTCGAAGACACTGAAATATAAAGGGGAAACAAGTCAGTCCGGGCATATATAAGCAAATTCATAACAAGCAAATATACAGGTGCTGGGATAAAACTAAAGAAAAGACAAAGGAAGAAGTTTTGTTACCCCCACCCCCCAAAGCTGAAGAGCCAGTCCTTGTCCCGAAACTCTCCGGGACCCAGCTTCTTCACATTGACGTCCACTAACGCCGTGTAGTTCTCCTTCTCCTTCAAGGTCAGGCTCGGCATGTGAAGCAACGTGGGATTCACATCTCGCCAAACCGACATGGCCGCCAACCTTGGACCACTCACATAACACCAATGAGTGTGAGTGGATTTATTGTTCGAATTGGTCGCCGTCCAATCAGGTCGCCCTGATCGACGGGCGATGGTGTAAAAACCAGGACTCTTCAGATTCTTCCGAAAGTCGTAATGGTACCAGAATAGGCGAGTGTTGGGTGCGATCCCGGCGTGAAGACACCTATTCTGGAAACAGTTAATATGGATGAACCCGTTCGGGTCCATCTGTCCGAGGGCGATGCCCATCTTGAAGAAAAGGTGCTTGATCAACTTCAACGGAGGCACCCTCAAGCCGCACTTGAAGGCCGTTTCCGAAACACCTACGGCGCAGCCTCCATATCCATCTGGCACCCCTGGAGTATCGTAGATCCTTTCACCCTCCCTCGGCGCATACAGCCAACAGTACCCTCGAGGGACGGAATAATCATCGTATATCTGAACCACGCGTCCCTTTGTCAGTTCGGATCGATTATTGGCTGCGTGATAGTCAGCAGCCGAACCAAAAAGGGCCCGTCCCGTCCGCTCAGGGCAAATGGAAGACGTCCCAGCCAAGCTATTCGACAAGGGGTCCCAAGAATCTGGAGGACGATTTGCTCGGTCCATGTCCCTGTATCAGGAATAGAGAGACATTAGTCCATGTACTCGGATTAGCAGACATAAAAGAAAAAATAAAAAACCGAGTACACGTCCCAGGACCGAGCGAACCAGAACCTCGGAGGCGGTTTCCGAAGGCTGATCCTGAGGCAAGCTATCCCGAAGAATGTTCTTACCTACAGAACCTTTCGCAAACACCACTCCAGACCACATGTCTATGCCCTGGGTCGGCTCCCGAAAGACGTTCTAAAACCAAGAAATTCCGAAGAATGTTCTTGGTCAGAAAATGCCTCGTATGCCTTCTTTAAACCGTTGGGGTTTCCTCAAAATTGGTAAAACCCAGAAACCTATATTACCTACCCAGAAATACCCGAAAACCCCAGAAAAACGCAATAGCACACGCACAAAACCCAGAAAAACCCCATGATCCCAGAATAAAACCACTAAGTCCACATGCAAACTCCCTAAAACACGGAAAACTAGCATGCAAATTCAAAACTGGAAAACAAGAAAAGACACTTACTTATTTGGAGATGTTCTTGGATTGACATGGGATGATTTGTACAAGAGGAATGTTGAGCTTTCTTTCTCTCAGTTTTCGAGTCTATTCATCTATATCTGTGTGTACTAAATTTGTTTTCTCTTTATATATGTAATTGCCAAAGTTTTCTTTCTCGAAAGTTATCTATTTCAATTTATATGATAACCGAGGCTTTCGTCATTTAGTATTATGGGTAATTTACATGTTTTACTGCTATCATATTAAGAATTAATAATTTGTTAGAAAATAAAGGTTATTGACACTCGAGTATTCCAAGAATTTTTTAATGGATTGAATCTTTCAGTCTTGCTAATGTACCACACAGATATTTGCGATCTTTTGATGTTAAAAGGACAAGAATTAAGGAATAACTGAATTACAATAGGTTCTACGAAGGTATACCTATTTTGTTTGGTTAACAATATTATATATAACTTTTTATGTGGTAGTTCCGTAGAGTTGATTTAGTTTCATTATGTAAGCAACATTTAGCCTTTAATAGACTAAAACTCTTTTTTTCTTCTGTTGTAATTTTTTTCCCAATTGTTATTGTTTGACTCAGATGATTAACTTAAAAAATGGAGTATGTTGTCCTACCAGGACATTGACAATTCTAGAGATGGAGTACAAAGTGGTGGCCACTACATATTGTAAAATTTGCAGCTTTTAGCAATGAAAGAAAAATATTAGCTAACCTATTGCAAGGAGTAAGGTTATATTGTGGTTTTACACTATAAGTATGCCATTTTATTAGGATAAATATAAGGAACCTACTGTAATGCTGTTATACATTTAAGGTTGTAGTTCTATTGACTTAATCTTGTGCAAACTAATGTTTATGTTGGGATACATTTAACTTTTACCATTAGCACAATCTCTCATAATCTTATTTTCTTTCTTTTACAAAGGCCTTGGAGAAATATTTGAGTCACTCCAGTTATTTATGTAAACATTTATTTTAGAAACTAAAAATGTAGTGTGAGTATTTTTTATGTGTCCAGTTACTATTGATGATTTGCTGCATCTTCCGTCCTTAGAGCCTAATAATAAGAGTTGCTTCCATAATATAATGTATGATTTTATTAGTTTATTGTGTAAGGTTTGTTTACAATGTTGTTTCACGAATATAAGTAAATTAATTAAGGAGTACTACCTTTCAAATTATTGTTTAAAAGCAAAAGTATAAAATAAGCATACATTCGTTCTTTTATAAAATAAGACTACAAATATGAAAGAAGAGATTAAATTTTGAAACTCTAGCTGAGATTTTCTTGATCCTTTAATGCCGGATCAAAGTTAATTTTTCTTTGTTTAATATCCGGATAATATTTGCTCTCTGAAAAACTGAATTAATTTAAGAATGACTTTATTTGAGGAGTGTGGACCCGCAAGTTGCAGATTGTCGATGTCATGTATAAATTGAGGTTAACAGTTCACCGGTTCCAAGAGAAGGGAAAATCATAGATGAGGAGATTTAGAGAAGGGCAGAAATAATGTAAATATACCGTTGTTTGGAGGGAGCCTAGGAGGTGAAGAGAGTCATGTGGCAATGGTAAGACATCAGACCCTACTGCTTCTTTTGCTAAGCACAACATATATATTTGATAACTTCTTCTGGCTTTTCCTAGCATCTATGGTCAAAATATAATGTAAAACAATAACATCACATAGTCATAAGTAGCACTTAATAGAGTACATTGGCTCTGTCGAAAGCTCTAAACAATCTTGACTTCAGTTAATTTCATTAGCTAAATTTCTCAAAAGCAAATTTTAATATTTTAACAAATTGTGCTTCCAATTCATTATTTTCTTATTGTTGAACTGCATTTATAGCTCCACCTCCAGCATCTAGGCCTATAATAGATAATATACACACTGTTAGGATTAGTCGTAGACATGTCCAGTTTGTGGCAGCAACTATAGCAGCAACAATAGCATCAGTTATGAAAGATAATAGCGGGCAGAACCATGGAGGGAGTCTATAATCTCGTTTTTTTTCCGCACATCAAACAAAGGGTCTGAGGCAGGGTTAGATAATTTGTTAAATACTTTTTTTTCTGTTTTTGAAAGGAATATGAGGTAGGGGTGAGCGGAGCGCGGTGCGGGCGGTGCGGTTTTTACCTCAAACCGCAACCCAAACCGCACATGCGGTTTGATCAAATTTCCAAACTGCAACCGCACCGCGTACCCTCAAAAAACGAATAAACCACACCACAAAAATGCGATACGGTGTGGTGCAGTTCACTGCGGTTTGTACATTACAAGTTCGAAAATTTTTAATAAATACAAAACTTATATTAATTAAATTCCTGAATAATATAACAAAGTCGCCAATATTCTTCAATAATACAAATTAGAAATTCCACACTATAAAGTTTAACGTAAAAACTTAGCTCGGTAATTAAATGAGTTCACTATTAAATAGGTGGCTTTGTACCATGTGTCTCATTATTTTTGAAGAAACACAAATAGGATGATCTCCACAAAACAATTGATCTTGTAGAAACAAGGTGATCACTAAGCAAGCACTCCTAATATGTTAAATAAAATCAAACTTAATAAATAAAATCATGAAATATAACTATTATATATATATATATTAAATATTACGGTGCGGTGCGGTTTGAACCGTATTTCAGAAATTTAAAACCACAACCCGCACCGCACCCCGCGGTTTATTAAAAATTCAAACCGCAACCGCACCACGAAATTAAAAAAACGCGTTTTGCGGTGCAGATTGGTGCGGTGCGGGCGGTTTTTGCGGTTTGTGCGATTTTCTGCTCACCCCTAATATGAGGTCATACCTTTTATTTCTCTTGCCTTCTTGTGACTCTGGATGTTTTAATTCTTTTATTTTCTACACACCTCGTGGCATTGTTTGACATGACATTATTTGACATAGTGAATTTTTATATATAGTCTCAAAACTTGAAGTATGGCATTGTTTTAAATTATGCCAATGTTGGTTAAATTTATGAAGTTCTGGTATGATTATACTCATTTGGCTCTGCACCTATACTTGTAGGGAAAAATGAGAACTTTAGTTGAAAAAGGCACCGAAATTTCTAGGCCAAGCATGGGGCCATGGTTCCTCAAAGTGATTGAGCTAGAGAGGGTTTAAGCCTTTAAGGGTTTGAACGAAGAAAGCCAGGGATTCGGTTTTCAACTTTTGCAAAACATCCTTCAGTACCACCACTAACCACAAGTCCACAACTCTCCTTTCAAACACATACACATAATTTAATTAAACAAAGTCTATTTCTTTGCTTTTGCGTTTTTCTGTATTTTTGTTAATTATCATACTTTTCACTTATGTACACTCAGTTCCATTATTTAGTTTATAGACTTAAGTATCATTTTTAAGGATTGAATAACGGTGTCAAATTCAAAATGAAATGTAATTTATAATTTTACTGGAATCTTAGTTTCATTTTTAAAATATAATTAGTATTTGACACCAGAAGAATCGTAGAAAGCAAGCTAATTTGTCTTATGTTGTGTCGGTTGGTCAAACATAAAACTAACCTAAGCTAGGTAGCATTTTTTAAACAATTGCTGAGTGCACAAATACATGTCCAACAACTCATTTTTCATATTAACTTATGAGGACAATATGTTTGGAAAACATTTTTGTCATCTTAGCTAAGCGCTAAGTTAAAATATTTTAATGGATCAGAAAGTAGTAGGTTAAATATAGCTTTGAGATAAAAGTGAAAGTTGAGTTTGTACGTAGTACATATTTGCTAAAATGACGTATAATCACCAATCCTAGATATCAAAAGAAAATATTGTTAATGCGACATAAAATATTTATCACTTTTATTTTAAAGATCGCAAATAAAATAAATTTAAGAGAACATTCGAATAAGTGATCATACATGAGTGATTTAAAACATGTCACTATCTTGATTAACCCATAAAAAAATTTTAAAATATTTTTGATATTTTTACGAACCGCGCGAAGCGTGGTTTTTTCACCTAGTTCATTAATAAACGAAGATACACCTTGATATCACTTATCAGACACCTTTATCTTGAGTCAGTTCATTTTAATCTCCAAAGTCATTAAATCCCAAAGAGACTTCACAAAGTCCTTCCACTCAGCAAAACAAACAACTTTCTTGACATGCCTACTCTTTTTCCGCTCACATATTCCCTGACCTAGGCCTCAAGAATGATCTAAAACATTTCCACTATCATCTTCAAGCACCGAATTATAACAAAATCTGATGCTTGATATAAATGGTACTCCATCCGTCCTAATCTATACTATCTATACTATACTATAATAACATGAATGGGGTATAATTTGTAGTTTGGTTAACCCCTTATTTTGGTTATCCCTTTCCATCTTAACTGTCAGATCTTTTTCATCAAATAATCAAAGCCGTTAGATCCAAATACTAAAAAAATACACTACATAAGTTCTCAGGTTCGAATCCCGTCAACAACAAACATTTATATTATTATTTATAAAGATACATATAAGTTCTCAGGTTCGAATCCCGTTAACAACAAATATTTATATTATTATTTATAAAGATACATATAAATTTTCAGGTTCAAATCTCACTAACAACAAATATTAACATAGATCACATCAATCATATACTATTTATACAATTTGAAATTAACTTCAAATTATACATAATAAAAATACAATTATATAATTATTATTTAGTATTTAGTTATTTATATAAATTTTTTATAAATTTACATAAAATATAAATAAAAATATAAAAATATTTTACCGAGACCCGTGCATCGCACGGGTCATAAGCTAGTAGGTTCTTAATATTTGAAATGGAGTGATCGACACACATTTTAAGACTCTTATCTATTATAGTTTCATAAATTATTGTATAAAATTTTTTCTTCTGAATAAATATTAAATTAATGTTTAAATTTCTTTCAAATTTTTTTTAAGCATTAAAATACATGTTGAACACTATGTTTCAAATATTAAGAACCTATAAGGTATAAGCATATAAGCAGTAGTAGTAACTAACATTTATGCATGTCAATGAGAGAAGCTAGAGTGTTATCATGGAATTGTAGGGGAATTAACAACCAAGTTGTTAGAAGGAACATAAGGACAACATGTCACAAGTCTAGGGGAAATATTTTATTTTTCCATGAAACAAAATGTGGTTCTTGGCACAAAGACATGGAAAATTCTATGTGGAATTCTGATTTGCATGATTGGGTATATCAGAATTCTCGAGGACTCTCAGGGGGTTTAACATGCTCTTGGGACAAGAATTTGTATACTTGTGTGGGTTTTGCACAAGATTGGAACTGGATTTGGTTAGCACTAAGATGTCAGGTTAAAGGAATAATAATAAACATAGTGAATATATGTAGTCCAGTAAATCAGCATGGCAAAAGAGAATTGCTAAAAGTGCCCCACTACATTCTGACATGTTGTGGTAGTATAGAGTGGTTGTTTGTCTAGTTGATGATTTCAATAGTGTAAGGGATCCCTCAGAAAGGGTGAATTGCGAGTATAGACAAAGAAACTCTATCTATTTTAATAGATTTATCAAGGACAATAACCTACTGGACTTGGAATTTAACAATTCTAAATTCACCTGGTTCGGAACAGATGGAAAATATAGTAAGCTAGAAAGATTTTTGTTAAATGATAGATAGTGGAAAACGGTTAACTGGGAGCCAACTACTATGTTCAGGATGTTGTCTGATCATAAACCTATTAGGGGTCGTTTAGTTCGTTGAGTGGTATCGGGTTGGAATCAGGAATCGGGTTAAACGGGTATGAGTTTGGAACTTGATACTTGATATCACCTGTTTGGTTCAAAAATAGGATGAGAATGTATTTCGTAATTGATAAACTAATTGGAATCAAGAATCAAAAGACATTTAATTATTTTTTTTAATTTATAATTTTAATATTAAAAACTAAAATTATACACGATCACTTGATTTAATCATAAATAGTAAGGCTAAAAATATATTTTTTTTTGAAAAATACCTAAGGCTAAAGATACTTTTACAAATATACTATAATTTTTAAAAAAATTGCAAAAATACTATTTTCCAATTTTTATTACGAAAATACTACTTAATGCAACTTGATTCAATTAGATGCAATTTTTGACGAATTTATGTCACTCCATGTAACCTCAAATTCAACAAAAAAAAAACTCGATTCAACTAGTTGTATGTCTGCTTGATTTTGGTTGATTCTATATTTTTGCAAAAAAAATTAAAAGTTAGTAAAATCGCAAAAAAATAAATAAAAAAGCTAGTATTTTTTATAATTTTTCTTATTAAAATATGAGTTAAAAATATTTTTACGTAGTATCTAAGAAAATAAAATATACATTCACATTTTTTATTCATCAATATTAAAGTTTGAGCTAAAATAGAATTATACTTTAGTTAAAAAGATAGACGAGCGAGAGAAAATAATGAAAATGATACCCAATATATGATTTAGCTCATACCCATCTCTTCACATGGGTTTCTAAACCCTATACCTCATGGGTTTCGGGAATGAGTTTTAAAACAAAATTTTTTTAACAAAACACATACTAGTTTTATCCATTCCAACCCCATATCTCATACCAAAATTTGTTAAACCAAACACCCCCTTATAGTTTTTAGTGGTCACAGCAATTTGTTAGATTTTCCAAACTCTCGAGAGTCTATCATAAATAATAACTGTATACATGAACACCCATCCGGGAAATATGGTAGGTTACTTATCTTCATGCATGCATGGTCATAGATAAGGTTGAGTGTTGACATGATGTATAAATATGTTAGAGTAATAAAGGTAGGCAGCCATATAAAACAAAATAAGGTGTTAACACAACAACTAGAAGTTTGATAATATTATCTTGAAAATTAGGAAAGCAGCCTACTCAATGATATACTAATAATCCTAAGCGAGGCAATTTAAGTCCTTTATTAGTGTGTCATAATGATTAAATCATTAAACACAAACCCTACAGCTTTCCTTGTAGTTCCCCAAAAAGTTATTACATTCCCCATAAAACCTATGATACACTGCATCGGTAAGGAGCGAAACCTCTTCATATTTCCCTTTTAAAATAAACCCCTCTAGTTATGAAAAATAGTCAACTATTAATTTCACCTAACCTATTTCTCAGCCTAATAACCAAAAGAGGAAAAGCCTAAAAAAACATTTTTAGAATTTTCTCCTGGTACACTTCTCAACCCGCTCATATTGAAAGAATTCTCAACCTCTTGAGCAAGTTTTCTGGAGATTTCTTGTACCAGCTTCTTACTATCTAAGATTAAGATAAACCTTGTGGGAGTGTCAATTTTTTTGCAAAATTTGCATAACACTCTAGAAGCTTATCTTTGATCTTAGGCCACAAGAACTTCAAGCTGTGTATGTTCATCCCATAAGGCCCGGGAGCCTTGTCATGTACAGAAAGCTTGTTGATCTTCATTAGGTCTTCATCAAAAAGCTTGGCATCTAACAAATTGCCAAGAAGCAACAATCTGTGAGGCCCTTTGTTAGAGAGGGTACTGAAATGATTTAAAAAGGCCTTCTTTAGCTCAGAAGGGTTATTAAGAATATTTCTATCGACTACAAGTTGCCTAATATTATTCTTAAACCTTCTTTTTTGGATAGCTTGATTGAAAAATCTTGTATTTTTATCCCCTTTAGCTATCCAATTTTGCATAGCCTTCTGCTTTAACTGAGAGTTAAGATTGCAATAGCATTCTTTTAGATCCATTTTGGATTCCTCCACTTCATTACTCCATTTATTATTGTTGTCTAGATTATCCAGTTTCTGTTGTAGCTTTTCTATGTGTGTCTGCAAATAAATCATGGTCTGTAAACTCCAACCTTTTTTAACTGCTTCAATTTCCTTCAATATAACCTGGACATTAAGATTGGCGAGGTCCATTCTATTTGACTAAAACTCTTCCAGAGCTTTAGCTTTATTCAGGGAATCTACCTTGAGCCACTAGTTGAATACTCTGAAAGGCTTGGGACCCTAATTGTGTTGGAAGCGCTATGGGCTTCACTTTTTTTTAAATCAAACTCTATATATAGAGTAAATAAGATTTGATAAGTAAATAAACACTTCACTTTTATTTCAAGGAAACCTACAGCTTCTTTGTAATACAAATGCAGGCTACGGTTTTTTTATTTCACTTACGCACACAACACAAAACCGAGCTTCTCCTTCTTTTTTCGTTTGCAATATATATTTGCAGTCTACTTCTACACATATTCCTGCCACCAGTATATAGTAGATATATTTGCTAACTTAGCCTATAAGTATTACAGGCACTGATGCACATGTACACAAGACCCGCCTGGTTTTATTGAGCTGCAACTATTAATTTCCTTCAACCCACTTTAATTCATGGATTCAACATATGACCAGCTGCTTTCCTTATTTTCAAGATGATATTAGCAAACTTCTAGTTGCTGTGTTAACTCCTTGTTCTGTTTTATATGGCTGCATAACTTTACTTACTCTAACATATTTATACATCTTATCAACACTCAACCTTATCTATTGACCATGCATGCATGAAGATAAGTAGCCCACCATATATCCGGGATAGGTGTTCATTTATACAGTTATTATTTATGATAGACTCTCGAGAGTTTGGAAAATCTAACACTCCCCCTCAAACTCGACTTTGCATTCTAAACTTCATCTTCATTTTGTGAAATACATCTGGCTTCAATGGCTTTGTAAATATATCTGCCAAATTTTCTTCGGTCTTGCAGTGCACCGGTTCCACAATTTTATCATTTACTTGTTCGCGAAGAAAATGTTATTTTATGTTGATTTACTTGCTGCGACTGTGTGACACCAGATTTTTTGCTAGAGAAATAACAAATTTATGATCCATGTAAATTGTAACCGGATCTTCCTTTGCAATATTTAACTCTCCCAATATGTAGCTTAGCCACATAGCCTGACATGCGCAAGCTGCTGCTAAATTGTATTTTGTCTCACATATTGAGAGTACAACTGTCTGTTGCTTTTTTGATGACCACGAAAATATTATTAAACCGATATGAAAAGAATATCCTGAAGTACTTTTCCCGTCATCCAAATCTCCACCATAATCACTGTCTGAATAGCCGACTAATTTTGAATCTTGAGAATGCGTGTAAAATAATCCGTGATCAAGTGTTCATTTTATGTACCTCAAAATTCTTTTAGCCGCCATGAAATGATCCTGCTTCGGTTTCCCCATGTACCTACTAACTAATCCAACTCCATACATAATATCTGGATGAGTAAAAGTTAGGTATCTCAGACTTCCAACCAAACTTTTAAACAATGTCGGATTTATGGACTCCCTCGTTGAATCAACTCTGAGCTTTATGCTCGGTTCTGCTGGAGTGCTCACTGGTTTGCATTCCTCCATTATGAACTTCTTTAAAATCTGCTCCGCATATTTTTTCTGTGACATAAAAATCCCATTTGTGCTTTGCTTCACCTCAACTCCAAGAAAGTACGACATTTGACCAATATCTGTTATCCCAAATTCATTAGTCATAACCTTCTTAAAATTATTGAACATACCAGGGTTATTTTTGGTAAATATCATGTCATCCACGTATAAGCACACGATCATAATGTCTCCCCCTGAATTTTTCTTCGTATAAAGGGCATGCTCGTATGGACTCTTCACGAAACCATTTTTCTGAAAATATTCATCAACTCGCGTGTTCCATGCTCGTGCAGCTTGCTTCAAACCATATAAGGCTTTCTTCACTCTGTAAACTTTGTTTTCCTGGCCTTTCTGAACATATCCGGGAGACTGCTCAATATAGACTTCTTCTTCAAGATAACCATTCAGAAATGCTGACTTGACATTTATATGAAATATTTTCCACTGGTTCTGAGCTGCAATTGCTCTCAGAAGTCGTATGGTATCAACTCTTGCAAATGGAGCGAATACCTCGTCATAGTCAATGCTATATATTTGCTTTTAGCCTTTAGCCACCAACTTTGCCTTGTACTTTTCCACTTCTCCATCTTGATTGGTCTTTGTCTTATAGACCCACTTGACACCAATTGCTTTATGTCCTTCTGGAAGATCTGTGAGCTCCCAAATATCATTCTTCTTGATTGCATCAATTTCTTCATCCATGGCTTTGATCCATTTGCTTTCTTCAGAAGCTTCTTCAAATGTAACTAGATCACATTCAACCATTAAGAAAAATAATGAATAATCAAATAATGTTTGTACTGGACTTGTTGCTTCATAGATATTATCCAGACTTCGCATTTTCCTCGGTGTTCCCCTTGAACTGCCGCTTCCTCCCGTTGATGGTGTTGATGCGGGAGTTTGTTGAGTTGGACTTTGTGGTGGAGTTGGATCATTATCTCCGTCATCTTCAATATTGGAGTCGTCACCATCGTTATCATCATCGTTAAAGAATAAACCAATAACTTTTCTTTCTTCTTCGCTCCATCTCCACTAATCTAATTCATCGAACTCAACATCTCGAGAAATGATTAAATTCTTTGTTAGGGGATTATAGTGTCTGTATACCTTCCTCCTTTTGTCATATCCGCTAAAGATGCATTTTTCACCTTTGTCATCCAGCTTCTTTCTTTTCTGGTCGGAACATGAGCATATGCAATACACCCGAAAATTCTGAGATGTCCAACTGATGGTTTGCTTCCACTCCATGCTTCATTTGGAGTTTTATTTCTTACATATTTTTTGTTGGACAGCGATTCAACAAATAAACTGCACATAAAACAGCTTCCGCCCAGAAAGTTCTCGGTGAAGGGTTTTTAGCACATAAACGCAACGAAAAGGTAAATTTAAATCATAAAAAAAACCGAAACCCTCCGCAGGATCTATGCGAAAATTAATATTTAATTCATAGTTCAGTATGTTTACCTTAAGAAGCTTTACGTTAATGGAAAAATGGAGGTCTTTAATACCGATCCAAGAACGATGAGCAGAGATTCCTAGCAGCTGCTCCTCAAGGGTGAAGCACTCCACCGGTATCCACCAAAAGATCAATGTAATGGAGGAGGAAGAGGTTGAGAGAATTAGTTGCTCTCTCTATTTCTACCTTAGAATTAGGGTTTTTATTTGGGTTGAGGCAAATAGAGTTTATAATAGTATATTTATAGGCAATATTTTTAGCTGAAAATTTTCCCATAAAATATTATTATTATTAACCATTTATTTGATTATTCTTATTAACCAATTAACTAATAATTAAAACACCTTTAATCATTAATCCCTTTTCTAAACACTTTAGAAAAATAATTCTCTCACCTGATTTAATTTCCAAAATAAAATTCTTAATTAATAATATTAAGAACTTTTCTTAATTAATTTTATAATTAATTAAATCTCATTTAATCAATTATTAAATTTGCTAATTAATTATTTATTTCACAAATAAATAATTACCAGCCATTATTAATTAATTCCTCCACCATTAAATCATTCTCTTTTATGGTGTGACCCTGTAGGTTCAATATTAAGCCGGTAGTAGAAATAAATAATAATAAAACAATTTTATCATTATTTACATAAATTCTATAATTTATTAAATATGATTAATTAATAAATTAATCATGTTTATTCTACATCGTGAGGGATACTTCTCAGCATATCGCGACTATCCGGATAATACGAATTCACTGCTTAGAATACCAAGAACCTATTCAGTGAATAGTTACCGTACAATTAATTCCTTCTACCCTGCAATGTCACGATTAAATACAAGGCATGGAACTTGTGTCAAGCCTATATTATTTAATCATTTGCTTTCCCATTCACTATGCTTAGTTCTAATTAATGTAAATTAGAAACTCCTTTCTAATTTCATTCACTCTGGCCAGAGATTCCTGAACTAGCATAAGTGGATCAGCATTGAACATTTTCTTCCTTCACTGGAAGGGGTAGATCCTTTATTGATCATACACTATCTTCGTGTACAAATTCCTACACCCAGTAGAACCCTTATTATTATCCCTAGAGACTAAGAACTAAACCAAAGTGTAGTTCAGTGTACACAAGATGACTATGATGACCTCAATCTAAGGATACTTGTACAATTATCACTATGTGAACATCTGCTGACACGTGAGTGAACTCCATCAGTTGTTCAGCTTTGTGAGTCAAGTTCAGTGAACTTATTCTATAATAAGCACCTACATACTAGCTATAGTGTCACCACACAAATGTCTATGAGAATAGACATCCTTCATGATGAAGCAAGCATAGTATGTACCGATCTTTGCGGATTACTAATTCCCAATTAGTAATCCTACAACCAGGAAATATTTAAGTTCAGAGTTATCATCTTTTTAGGTCTCATTATTATGATCTCATCATAATCCATTAAAAGCTTTACTCTAAACTATGGTATATCTTATTTAAACACTTAAATAGATAAAGCCCGTAATAAAACCAAAACAAGTCTTTTATTAATATCAATGAAATCAAAACAGATTACATAAAAGTTATTCCTAAATCATCATACATGATTGGACTTAGGACACATCTCTTTCAATCTCCCACTTGTACTAAAGCAAATCACTCTGGTATCTAATACCCATCTTGTCTTTATGATGATCAAAGTGACTTTGAGAAGGTGGCTTTGTTAAAGGGTCTGCTATGTTGTTATGTGTGTCAACTTTCTTGACGTTGACTTCTCCTCTTTCAACGATCTCCCTAATCAGATGAAAGCGTCACAAAACATTTCTTATAAGAAGTATGTCATCCATATATAATACAAGAAATGTTACAGCGCTCCCACTAACCTTTTTGTAGACACATAGTTCATCTATGTTTTTGATAAAACCAAACTCATTGATTGTCTCATCAAAATGGATGTTCCATCTACGAGAAGCTTGCTTTAAACCATATATGGTTCGTAGCATCTTACACACTAGGTGTTCATTTCCCTTGGAAAGAAAACCCTCTGGCTGTGTTATATACACTTCCTCTTCAAGTTTCCCATTGAGGAAGGGTGTTTTCATATCCATTTGCCAGATCTCATAGTCGTAGTAAGCAACAATCGCAAGCAAAATCCGAATTTATTTTAACAGGGCTTCAGGCGAGAAAGTTTCATCAAAGTCAATCCCTTGCCTTTGTCTGAATCCTTTGGCCACGAGCCTGGCCTTATAGGTCTCCACCTTGCCATCTGCTCCAATCTTTCTTTTGTATACCCATTTGCACTCATTAGGTTTCACACCCTCAGGTGCTTCAACCAAAGTCCATACTTAGTTGGTATACATAGATTCCATTTCGAATTTCATGGCACTTTGCCATTTCTCTGAGTAAACACTACTCATAGTCTCATTATAGGTCATAGGGCCGTCATCATCAATGATTGACAACTCATTGTCATTCTCAATGACAAGGCCATAATACCTCTCAGGTTGGCGAGACACTCTCCCTGACCTATGAATGGGCTGTTCCACAGAAAGTTGTTCAGTCTGAATAGGTGTTTCCACTTGAACCGTAGTAGTCTGTGCTTCTTGAACATCATCAAGTTCAATCTTGCTCCCACTGTTTCCTTCAAGGATAAATTGCTTTTCTAAGAAGGTAGCATGTCTGGAGAAAAACACCCTATGATCGGTGTAAAAGTAATACCCTAAAGTCTCTTTAGGATATCCCGCAAAATTATATTTTACGGATCGAGATTCCAGCTTATCTGGGTCAACTTTCTTGACATAAGCTGGACATCCCCAAATCTTAACATGTTTAAGACTCGGTTTCCTTTCTTTCCATATCTCATATGGAGTTTGAGGAACAAATTTGAAAGGCACCTTATTCAGTAAATATGCTGAGGTTTCCAATGCATAACCCCACATGAATACTGGAAGATTCACATAGCTCATCATAGACCGAACCATGTCTAACAAAGTTTGATTTCTCCTTTCAGATGCCCCATTCAACTATGGAGTATATGGAGGAGTCCACTGGGAGAATATACTTTTTTTTTGAGATAAGCTAGAAACTCTCCATTCTAGTATTCACCACCTCGATCTGATCGAAGAGTTATAATATTATGTTTGGTTTGTTTCTCCACTTCATACTTATATTCATTGAACTTTTCAAAGGCTTCAGACTTGTGTTTCACCAAATACACATATCTGAATCTAGATCAGTCATCTATGAAAGCAATGAAGTATGAAAATCCACCCATGGCTTGCGTAGACATTGGTCCACATACATCTGTGTGTACCAATCCTAGCAAATCTGCAGCCCTCTCTCCATGTCCACTAAAGGGAGATTTGGTCATTTTACCCAATAGACAAGACTCGCATGTAGGATATGATTCAAAATCAAAGGGGTCAAGTAACCCTTCTTTATGCAATGTCCGCAGTTTATTTTCACTAATATGACCAAGTCCGCAGTGCCACAAGAAAGTGAGATTTTCATCTTCCCTTTTTCTTTTATTAGTATGTTCAATTTGTAGTAAATTATGCTCTACATCACATACATACAAACAATTGTTTAAAATACCACTCCCATAAAGAACGTTATCTCTAAGAATTGAATATTTATTATTCTGAATAACAAATGAAAATCCAGCCAAGTCTAACATGGAATAGAAATAATATTCCTCATAATCGAGGGAAAAAATAACAATTATTTAGAACAATAGTCTTGCCCGTAGGCATATGTAAATGAAATGATCCTACAGCTTCAGCAGCAACTCTTGCTCCATTTCCCATTCGTAGAACCACCACCTCTTCTTCAAGAGTCCTACTTCTCCTTAGTCCCTGCAACGAATTGCAAATATGAGAACCACAAGCGGTATCGAATACCCAAGTAGAAATTTGCCTTAGTGACATATTAACTTTGATCATGAACATACCTGAATCAGAAGCGGTAGTCTCACTACCCTTCTTCTTCTTCAATTCTGCAAGGTAAACCTTGCAGTTCCTCTTCCAGTGCCCCCACCTTGTTACAGTGAAAGCAAACAGCTTTGCTCTTGGGGTCTTCAGCTTTTGGTGGAACCGGCTTTTTCTCACCTACTTTCTTCTACTTGGAAGGGTTCTTCTTTCTTTTCTTAGGGTTGGAACCTTCACCAATTAGAAGAACATAACTCTTCATAGGGGGAAAATTTGATTCCGCAGTCTTCAACATGTTGTGGAGTTCAGGCAGGTTGACATCCAGCTTATTCCAGTAAAAGTTCACAACAAACTGCGAGAACGAACTCGAAAGTGATTGCAAGACCAAGTCTTGGCTCAGCTCCCCATCCATGGCAAAACCAAGTTATCCAAGACGTTCAATCAAATTGATCATCTTAAGTACATGGTCATTCACAGATGATCCCTTAGACATCCTACAACTGAACAGCTCCTTCGATATCTCATATCGAGATGTCCTCCCTGCCACATCATACAACTCTTGTAGATGCATAAGGATAGTGTGAGCATCCATATGCTCATGTTGCTTCTGTAGCTCAATGTTCATGGAAGCTAGCATGATACATTGTGCAACATTTGCATCATCTATCCACTTACGATACACAACATATTCATCATTATGTACATCGGTAGCAGGTTCAGTAGGCTTAGGTGAGTCAAGCACATATTCCAGCTTCTCAACCCTGAGAACAATTCTTAAGTTTCGAAGCCAGTCGGCAAAATTAGGACCAGTCAACTTGTGAGCATCTAGTATACTCCGGAGTGATAGTGTAGAAGACATAACGTATATAGTAAATCTGTAAATGATGAACATATAACAACACTTAGCAAATATTCAATTTTATTTCAAAATACTATATGAATCGGGTCTTTATTCATAAGTGGCTCCCACTAGTTTATCTAATGTATACAACCCCTAAGTGAAAATTAAGCATTCATAATGCTAGTGGGAATAGGGATCCTATATTCCATCACACAACCTCGGCTGTAGCACGAAACGTCATGTGATGTTCAATAGGCAGACAACTCTTGTCAATTACATCTTATGTTATTCCCTAATAAAACTTTAGCCTCTTGAATAAATGAGTCACGGCTGTAGCACGATAAACTCAATATTCTAAGTCAAGTCCAACCAACATTTCGTACAATTGAATCAGTCTCCAACGGCCCATGGTTGTAGCACGTAACGACCTTTAGATTTTAATTCAATGTACACATCTCTATGTAATAGACAAGTATTTCTTATTTCGAAATCAAAGCCCTCGACTGTAGCACGAAACGACAATGATTCAAAAATAAGAACTACTTTCTACCATGTTGGAAGGCTTTGACCGACACAATCCCGTTGTGTCATTGGCCAATTACTACTTGATATTATTTAATTTTATAGGGATTATATTACGTTACAATCATAATCATATTATAAACAGATTCTTCATTTTAAATTAAATATTTCAAATCAATAATTGATAATCAGATGATTCCCAGATCGGGGGGAGCATTGTCAAGAGCCGTCACTTAATACCCCTTTCTTACAGATAGAAATCTGTTGTTGACAGAATCATCCTTTCTCTCAATATTTAAAATTCATATTTAATTACGTGTTTCATAAACACAAGAATCTCATGATTGTATTCATAATATTATTGTTAAGGCAAGAAACGATTCCTATTCTAGATTTTCTAGAGCACGCCTTATATTGATTTAAGTTCACCTAAATCTATCATCGCATGGTAAACATAGGCATATATCTCATATGTAAAATTAAATAGGCAAGTAAATGTGAAGTGCAATAAAGTAAATGTGTTTGGTTATGGCCCCATCCTATGTGATCTTTATCAAGCTCATGATAAAGATCAAGGTCACTCTAATATGGTGATGGAAATAAATACAACTACTTATTACATAAGTCTTCTTATTTGTTTAGACTTCTTGTATTCCTTTGTATCACCTCCATTAGATAGCCTTCTTGAGTCTTCAATTACATTACATGATTGAAAGTAAAACTAATCTAATAAACTTACAAGAATAACTCGAGTTACATTCGAGATTTATGTTTACAAAGATTGACGACATGCAAGTCGTATTTAAAACCAAAACCAAAACCATTACACTAAGGTCGAAAGGCCATAACCATCCACCATGCTCATACAACACATAAAAGCATGCTAAAACACATAATCTGATCTTAACATATCATATTATCCATGATCTAATCATAAAAAAATATGACAAAAATTAGAATCAAATCAGAAAAACAAGAATCACTGTTTACGGGTAGTAAACGATGTCAAACGACTTACAGACGAGTCGTTGATAGCTTTAACTATCAGTTTTGTTCAGACGCTCGTTTACCTATGGAATAGGGTATTCGTTTGCGTAAATCGGACACCAGACCCAGATTTCAGCAAATCTGCAGCAGCCAATTCAGAATCCGTATCTAATATGATTCTCATAATTAGAACAAACATAAATCATGTATATATCAGTATATATACAGATTACATAATCATCTTATGATTATACAACTCACATGAATATCATATATTCAAAATCATACATATATAAGGATATTATATCAACATCAAATCATGGTGAATCACGTACATGCTCATATATCGAAAACAGTTAAACACATAAACGAATTAAAAACTTTTCACAAGTAGCTCTAATGCCATTGAAGGGTTTTTAGCACATAAACGCAACGAAAATGTAATTTAAATCTTAAAAAAAAACCCAAACCCTCCGCAGGATCCATGCGAAAAATAATATTTAATTCGTAGTTCAGTATGTTTACCTTAAGAAGCTTTACGTTAATGGAAAGATGGAGGTCTTTAATAGCGATCCAAGAACGATGAGCGGAGATCCCTAGCAGCTGCTCCTCAAGTGTGAAGCACTCCACCGGTATCCACCAAGAGATCAATGTCATGGAGGAGGAAGAGGTTGAGAGAATTAGTTGTCTCTCTCTATTTCTACTTTAGAATTAGGGTTTTTATTTGGGTTGAGGCAAATAGGGTTTATAATAGTATATTTATAGGCAAAATTTTCAGCTGAAAATTTTCCCATAAAGTATTATTATTATTAACCCTTTAATTGATTATTCTTATTAACCAATTAACTAATAATTAAAATAACTTTAATCATTAATCCCTTTTCTAAATACTTTAGAATAATAATTCTCTCACTTGATTTAATTTCCAAAATAAAATTCTTAATTAATAATATTAAGAACTTTTATTAATTAATTTTTAATTAATTAAGTCTCATTTAATCAATTATTAAATTTTCTAATTAATTATTTATTTCACAAATAAATAATTACCAGCCATTATTAATTAATTCCTCCACCATTAAATCATTCTCTTTTCTGGTGTGACCCTGTAGGTTCAATATTAAGCCGGTAGTAGAAATAAATAATAATAAAACTATTTTATCATTATTTATATAAATTCTCTAATTTATTAAATATGATTAATTAATAAATTAATCATGTTTATTCTACATCGTAAGGGATACTTCTCAGCATATCGCGACTATCCGGGTAATACGAATTCTCTGCTTAGAATACCAAGAACCTATTCAGTGAATAGTTACCGTACAATTATTTCCTTCTACCCTGCAATGTCACAATTAAAAACAAGGCATGGAACTTGTGTCAAGCCTATCTTATTTAATCATTTGCTTTCCTATTCACTATGCTTAGTTCTAATTAATGTAAATTAGAAACTCCTTTCTAATATCATTCACTCTGGCCAGAGATTCCTGAACTAGCATAAGTGGATCAGCATTGAACATTCTCTTCCTTCACTTGAAGGGGTATATCCTTTATTGATCATACACTATCTTCGTGTACAAATTCCTACACCCAGTAGAGCCCTTATTATTGTCCCTAGAGACTAAGAACTAAACCAAAGTATAGTTCAGTGCACACAAGATGACTATGATGACCTCAAGTCTAAGGATATTTGTACAACTATCACTATGTGAACATCTGCTGACATGTGGGTGAACTCCATCAGTTGTTCAGCTGTGTGAGTCATGTTTAGTGAACTTATTCTATAATAAGCACCTACATACTAGCTATAGTGTCACCACACAAATGTCTATGAGAACAGACATCCTTCATAATGAAGCAAGCATAGTATGTACCGATCTTTGCGGATTACTAATTACCAGTTAGTAATCCTACGACCAGGAAATATTTAAGTTCAGAGTTATCATCTTTTTAGGTCTCATTATTATGATCTCATCATAATCCATAAAAAGCTTTACTCTAAACTATGGTATATCTTATTTAAACACTTAAATAGATAAATCCCGCAATAAAACCAAAACAAGTCTTTCATTAATATTAATGAAAATAAAACAGATTACATAAAAGTTATTCATAAATTATCATACATGATTGGACTTAGGACACATTTCTTTCACTTGGAAAGTGCTTTGCTTTCACCATACCCCTTGCCATGTCAAGAATTGTGCGATTCTTCCTTTCTAAAACACCATTATGTTGAGGAGTATATGTCGTTGTTAACTGATGATTGATGTCATGTGCTCTGTAAAAACTTATGAACAAGTTTGAAGTATACTCACCTCCTCTTTCTGATACGAGTATCTTCAAATACTGGCCACTTTATTTTTCCGCCAGTGCTTTGAACTCCTTGAATTTATCAAGAGCCTCCAATTTTTCTTTGATGATGTACACCCAACTTTTCCTGCTAAAATCATCAATAAATGTTAGGTAATACATATTACCTCCAAGTGATGGAATATCAAATGGACCAGCTATATTTGTGTGAACTATCTCCAAAAGCCTCCTGGATCTCCATCACTTTCCAACGGGAAAACTTTTTCTGTGTTGCTTCCCCTTGACACATGCTTGACACAAATTTTCTGGTTCATTGATTTCTGGAAAGTCGTCCACCATCTTTGTCTTTGACAATAATTTCAAGCCATAAAATCCAAGATGACCAAATCTTAAATGCCATAACCATGAGTCATTTTTAATGACCGACTTCAAACACTTCTGCACCTTTGTCTGCATACTTGTACAAGATGACTATAATGACCTCAAGTCTAAGGATACTTGTACAACAATCACTATGTGAACATCTGCTGACACGTGGGTGAACTCCATCAGTTGTTCAGCTGTGTGAGTCATGTTCAGTGAACTTATTCTATAATAAGCACCTACATACTAGCTATAGTGTCACCACACAAATGTCTATGAGAACAGACATCCTTCATAATGAAGCAAGCATATTATGTATCGATCTTTGCGGATTACTAATTACCAGTTAGTAATCCTACAACCAGGAAATATTTAAGTTCAGAGTTATCATCTTTTTAGGTCTCATTATTATGATCTCATCATAATCCATAAAAAGCTTTACTCTAAACTATGGTATATCTTATTTAAACACTTAAATAGATAAAGCCCGTAATAAAACCAAAACAAGTCTTTTATTAATATCAATGAAATCAAAACAGATTACATAAAAGTTATTCCTAAATCATCATACATGATTGGACTTAGGACACATCTCTTTCAATCTCCCACTTGTACTAAAGCTAATCACTCTGGTATCTAATACTCATCTTGTCTTCATGATGATCAAAGTGACTTTGAGAAAGTGGCTTTGTTAACGGGTCTGTTATGTTGTTATGTGTGTCAACTCTCTTGACGTTGACTTCTCCTCTTTCAACGATCTCCCTAATCAGATGAAAGCGTCACAAAACATTTCTTATAAGAAGTATGTCATCCATATACAATACAAGAAATATTACCGCGCTCCCACTAACCTTTTTGTAGACACATGGTTCATCTATGTTTTTGATAAAACCAAACTCATTGATTGTCTCATCAAAATGGATGTTCCAACTACGAGAAGCTTGCTTTAAACCATATATGGTTCGTAGCATCTTACACACTAGGTGTTTATTTCCCTTGGAAAGAAAACCCTCTGGCTGTGTTATATACACTTCCTCTTCAAGTTTCCCATTGAGGAAGGGCGTTTTCATATCCATTTGCCATATGTCATATCTTAGTAAGCAACAATCGCAAGCAAAATCCGAATTGATTTTAACAGGGCTTCAGGCGAGAAAGTTTCATTAAAGTCAATCCCTTGCCTTTGTCTGAATCCTTTTGCCACGAGCCTGGCCTTATAGGTCTCCACCTGGCCATCTGCTCCAATCTTTCTTTTGTATACCCATTTGCACTCATTAGGTTTCACACCCTCAGGTGCTTCAACCAAAGTCCATACTTAGTTGGTATACATAAATTCCATTTCGGATTTCATGGCACTTTGCCATTTCTCTGAGTAAACACTACTCATAGTCTCATTATAGGTCATAGGGTCGTCATCATCAATGATTGACAACTCATTGTCATTCTCAATGACAAGGCCATAATACCTCTCAGGTTGGCGAGACACTCTCCCTGACCTACGAATGGGTTGTTCCACAGAAGGTTTTTCAGTCTAAATAGGTGTTTCCACTTGAACCGTAGTAGTCTGTGCTTCTTGAACTTCATCAAGTTCAATCTTGCTCCCACAGTTTCCTTCAAGGATAAACTGCTTTTCCAAGAAGGTAGCATGTCTGGAGAGAAACACCCTATGATCGGTGTAAAAGTAATACCCTAAAGTATCTTTAGGATATCCCACAAAATTACATTTTACGGATCGAGATTCCAGCTTATCTGGGTCAACTTTCTTGACATAAGCTGGACATCCCCAAATCTTAACGTGTTTAAGACTCGGTTTCCTTTCTTTCCATATCTCATATGGAGTTTGAGGAACAGATTTGAAAGGCACCTTATTCAGTAAATATGCTGAGGTTTCCAATGCATGACCCCACATGAATACTGGAAAATTCGCATGGCTCATCATAGACCGAACCATGTCTAACAAAGTTCGATTTCTCCTTTCAGATGCCCCATTCAACTGTGGAGTATATGGAGGTGTCCACTGGGAGAATATACTTTTTTTTGAGATAAGCTAGAAACTCTCCATTCAAGTATTCACCACCTCGATCTGATCGAAGAGTTATAATACTACGTTTGGTTTGTTTCTCCACTTCATAGTTATATTCATTGAACTTTTCAAAGGCTTCAGACTTATGTTTCATCAAATACACATATCTGAATCATGACCTGCTGATCTAGGGGCAATCGCTGAAAGATCAGCACCCATATTCCCTCGCCTGAATTCAGTAAAAGGTCTAACAGCCCGAACTCACCTTCGACCTTTAACCCTTGGGGCCGTAAGGGGTAGTAAGGCAGCAATTCATTAAAATCGTTAAGGCGAATGAATAAGCCGAAGATACGATTCATTTTATTCAATTCATCAAAATCGTTAAGGCGAATGAATAAGCCAAAGATACGATTCATTTTATTCAAATTATCAAAATTGTTGAGGCAGATAAAGCCGGAGATACAATTCAACAAGATCGTTGAGGCGAATGAAGCCGGAGATACGATTCATTTTATTATTAAAATTGTTAAGGTAGATAAAGCTGAAAATACGATTTGATAAGATCGTTGAGGCGAATGAGGCCGAAGATACGATTCATTTTATTATTAAAATTGTTAAGGCGAAAGAAGCCAAAGATACAATTCATTTTGATTATTAAGGAAAGAAGCCAAAGATACAATTCATTTTGATTATTAAGGCGGATGAAGCCGAAGATACAATAATTAAATGCAGTTGGACAATGCTGATGAAAAGCAAAAGATGCATTAAAATATAAAACCTCGAAGGCTAGTTAAATTACAAAAGCCCGAAGGCGAGAATACCAATTATAAAGAGTACCGGTTACAAAAAATAGAAATACAAGAAGACGAACGAAGAATGCCGCTGCAAGAGTTGGGTACGATCATGGAAACACCAATGGAAAACTTCGCAACAAGATCATCTTCCGTCATGTCAAGCACCTCAGTGCCGAAGGTTTAGGCTTGAGGGTCTTCATCCGAGAGCTCTTCGTCTTCACCGGAGGAGACAGGAGGGACTTCAACTGCTGGACGGCCGATAGGATCCTCGAGGCTGTCGTCCAGCAACTGCTTATAATCCCAGTTCATGCCATGGGCCTTCTCCCGGACATAATCAGCGCCGAACTGGAAGCAGCGTTCCTCCGTCCGGTCCAGCTACTTCTGCTTCTTCCGAAGCTCCTTTCGGGACCTCTTCAGCTGGACGTTCCGATGGGAGATCCTCTGGTTCGCCCTCTCCAGTTCAGTCTCCAGCCGAGATCTGTCCTCCTTCAGCGCAGCGGCTTCGACCTCGTTCTGGGCTTTCACCCTTACAAGTTCCTCCTCGTCCGCCGTAGCCCTCCTCTCCAACTCCTTCACCTCGGCCATCCGAGTCTCCATGTCCATAACCTTATCCTCCACGGCTGCAGCCCAAGGAGCGGCCTGCAAAAGGACGACAAAAACATTACTAAAAGCACTCCACCGGTATCCACCAAGAGATCAATGTCATGGAGGAGGAAGAGGTTGAGAGAATTAGTTGTCTCTCTCTATTTCTACTTTAAAATTAGGGTTTTTATTTGGGTTGAGGCAAATAAGGTTTATAATAGTATATTTATAGGCAAAATTTTCAGCTGAAAATTTTCCCATAAAGTATTATTATTATTAACCCTTTAATTGATTATTCTTATTAACCAATTAACTAATAATTAAAATAACTTTAATCATTAATCCCTTTTCTAAATACTTTAGAATAATAATTCTCTCACTTGATTTAATTTCCAAAATAAAATTCTTAATTAATAATATTAAGAACTTTTATTAATTAATTTTTTAATTAATTAAGTCTCATTTAATAAAATTCTTCGCCGCCGCCTCAGCCGCCTTCTTCTCGGCCGCCCTGGCCTTCTTCCTCACGATCAAGGCCTCTCTCGAAGACACTGAAATATAAAGGGGAAACAAGTCAGTCCGGGCATATATAAGCAAATTCATAACAAGCAAATATACAGGTGCTGGGATAAAACTAAAGAAAAGACAAAGAAAGAAGTTTTGTTACCCCCACCCCACAAGCTGAAGAGCCAGTCCTTGTCCCGAAACTCTCCAGGACCCAGCTTCTTCACATTGACGTCCACTAACGCCGTGTAGTTCTCCTTCTCCTCCAAGGTCAGGCTCGGCATGAGAAGCAACGCGGGATTCACATCTCGCCAAACCGACATGGCCGCCAACCTTGGACCACTCACATAACACCAATGAGTGTGAGTGGATTTATTGTTTGAATTGGTCGCCGTCCAATCAGGTCGCCCTGATCGACGGGCGATGGTGTAAAAACCAGGACTCTTCAGATTCTTCCGAAAGTCGTAATGGTACCAGAATAGGCGAGTGTTGGGTGCGATCCCGGCGTGAAGACACCTGTTCTGGAAACAGTTAATATGGATGAACCCGTTCGGGTCCATCTGTCCGAGGGCGATGCCCATCTTGAAGAAAAGGTGCTTGATCAACTTCAACGGAGGCACCCTCAAGCCGCACTTGAAGGCCGTTTCCGAAACACCTACGGCGCAGCCTCCATATCCATCTGGCACCCCTGGAGTATCGTAGATCCTTTCACCCTCCCTCGGCGCATACAGCCAACAGTACCCTCGAGCGACGGAATAATCATCGTATATCTGAACCACGCGTCCCTTCGTCAGTTCGGATCGATTATTGGCTGCGGGATAGTCAGCAGCCGAACTAAAAAGGGCCCGTCCCGTCCGCTCGGGGCGAATGGAAGACGTCCCAGCCAAGCTATTCGACAAGGGGTCCCAAGAATCTGGAGGACGATTTGCTCGGTCCATGTCCCTGTATCAGGAATAGAGAGACATTAGTCCATGTACTCGGATTAGCAGACATAAAAGAAAAAATAAAAAACCGAGTACACGTCCCAGGACCGAGCGAACCAGAACCTCGGAGGCGGTTTCCGAAGGCTGATCCTGAGGCAAGCTATCCCGAAGAATGTTCTTACCTACAGAACCTTTCACAAACACCACTCCAGACCACATGTCTACGCCCTGGGTCGGCTCCCGAAAGACATTCTAAAACCAAGGAATTCCGAAGAATGTTCTTGGTCAGAAAACGCCTCGTATGCCTTCTTTAAACCGTTGGGGCTTCCTCAAAATTGGTAAAACCCAGAAACCTATATTACCTACCCAGAAATACCCGAAAACCCCAGAAAAACGTAATAGCACACGCACAAAACCCAGAAAAACCCCATGAACCCAGAATAAAACCACTAAGTCCACATGCAAACTCCCTAAAACACGGAAAACTAGCATGCAAATTCAAAACTGGAAAACAAGAAAAGACACTTACTTATTTGGAGATGTTCTTGGATTGAAATGGGATGATTTGTACAAGAGGAACGTTGAGCTTTCTTTCTCTCAGTTTTCGAGTCTATTCATCTATATCTGTCTGTACTAAATTTGTTTTCTCTTTATATATGTAACTACCAAAGTTTTCTTTCACGAAAGTTATCTATTTCAATTTATATGATAACCGAGGCTTTCGTCATTTAGTATTATGGGTAATTTACATGTTTTACTGCTATCATATTAAGAATTAATAATTTGTTACAAAATAAAGGTTATTTACATTCGAGTATTCCAAGAATTTTTTAATGGATTGAATCTTTCAGTCTTGCTAATGTACCACACAGATATTTGCGATCTTTTGATGTTAAAAGGACAAGAATTAAGGAATAACTGAATTACAATAGGTTCTACGAAGGTATACCTATTTTGTTTGGTTAACAATATTATATATAACTTTTTATGTGGCAGTTCCATAGAGTTGATTTAGTTTCATTATGTAAGCAGCATTTAGCCTTTAATAGACTAAAACTCTTTTTTTCTTCTATTGTAATATTTTTCCCAATTGTTATTGTTTGACTCAGATCATTAACTTAAAAAATGGAGTATGTTGTCCTACGAGGACATTGACAATTCTAGAGATGGAGTACAAAGTGGTGGCCACTACATATTGTAAAATTTGCAGCTTTTAGCAATGAAAGAAAAAGATTAGGTAACCTTTTGCAAGGAGTAAGGTTATATTGTGGTTTTACACTTTAAGTCTGCCATTTTATTAGGATAAATATAAGGAACCTACTGTAATGCTGTTATACATTTAAGGTTGTAGTTCTATTGACTTAATCTTGTGCAAACTAATGTTTATGTTGGGATACATTTAACTTTTACCATTAGCACAATCTCTCATAATCTTATTTTCTTTCTTTTACAAAGGCCTTGGAGAAATATTTGAGTCACTCCAGTTATTTATGTAAACATTTATTTTAGAAACTAAAAATGTAGTGTGAGTATTTTTTAAGTGTCCAGTTACTATTGATGATTTGCTGCATCTTCCATAAACCTATTAGGGGTCGTTTAGTTCATTGAGTGGTATCGGGTTGGAATCAGGAATCGGGTTAAACGGGTATGAGTTTGGAACTTGATACTTGATATCACCTGTTTGGTTCAAAAATAGGATGAGAATGTATTTCGTAATTGATAAACTAATTGGATCAAGAATCAAAAGACATTTAATTTTATTTTTAATTTATGATTTTTAATATTAAAAACTAAAATTATACAAGATCAGTTGATTTAATCATAATTAGTAAGGCTAAAAATATAATTTTTTTGAAAAATACCTAAGGCTAAAGATACTTTTACAAATATACTATAATTTTTAAAAAAATTGCAAAAATACTATTTTCCAATTTTTATTACGAAAATACTACTTAATGCAACTTGATTCAATTAGATGCAATTTTTGACGAATTTATGTCACTCCATGTAACCTCAAATTCAACAAAAAAAACTCGATTCAACTAGTTGTATGTCTGCTTGATTTTGGTTGATTCTATATTTTTGCAAAAAAAATTAAAAGTTAGTAAAATCGCAAAAAAAATAAATAAAATAGCTAGTATTTTTTATAATTTTTCTTATTAAAATATGAGTTAAAAATATTTTTACGTAGTATCTAAGAAAATAAAATATACATTCACATTTTTTATTCATCAATATTAAAGTTTGAGCTAAAATATTAAAGGGAGATTTGGTCATTTTACCCAATAGACAAGACTCGCATGTAGGATATGATTCAAAATCAAAGGGGTCAAGTAACCCTTCTTTATGCAATGTCCGCAGTTTATTTTCACTAATATGACCAAGTCCGCAGTGCCACAAGAAAGTGAGATTTTCATCTTCCCTTTTTCTTTTATTAGTATGTTCAATTTGTAGTAAATTATGCTCTACATCACATACATACAGACAATTGTTTAAAATACCACTCCCATAAAGAACGTTATCTCTAAGAATTGAATATTTATTATTCTGAATAACAAACGAAAATCCAGCCAAGTCTAACATTGAATAGAAATAATATTCCTCATAATCGAGGGAAAAAAATAACAATTATTTAGAACAATAGTCTTGCTCGTAGGCATATGTAAATGAAATGATCCTACAGCTTCAACAGCAACTCTTGCTCCATTTCTCATTCGTAGAACCACCTCCTCTTCTTCAAGAGTCCTACTTCTCCTTAGTCCCTGCAACGAATTGCAAATATGAGAACCACAAGCGGTATCTAATACCCAAGTAGAAATTTGACTTAGTGACATATTAACTTTGATCATGAACATACCTGAATCAGAAGCGGTAGTCTCCCTACCCTTCTTCTTCTTCAATTCTGCAAGGTAAACCTTGCAGTTCCTCTTCCAGTGCCCCCACCTTATTACAGTGAAAGCAAACAGCTTTGCTCTTGGGGTCTTCAGCTTTTGGTGGAACCGGCTTTTTCTCACGTACTTTCTTCTACTTGGAAGGGTTCTTCTTTCTTTTCTTAGGGTTGGAACCTTCACCAATTAGAAGAACATAACTCTTCATAGGGGGAAAATTTGATTATGCAGTCTTCAACATGTTGTGGAGTTCAGGCAGGTTGACATCCAGCTTATTCAAGTGAAAGTTCACAACAAACTGCGAGAACGAACTCGGAAGTGATTGCAAGACCAAGTCTTGGCTCAGCTCCCCATCCATGGCAAAACCAAGTTGTCCAAGACGTTCAATCAAATTGATCATCTTAAGTACATGGTCATTCATAGATGATCCCTTAGACATCCTACAACCGAACAGCTCCTTCGATATCTCATATCGAGCTGTCCTCCCTGCCACATCATACAACTCTTGTAGATGCATAAGGATAGTGTGAGCATCCATATGCTCATGTTGCTTCTGTAGCTCAATGTTCATGGAAGCTAGCATGATATATTGAGCAACATTTGCATCATCTATCCACTTACGATACACAACATATTCATCATTATGTACATCGCTAGCAGGTTCAGTAGGCTTAGGTGAGTCAAGCACATATTCCAGCTTCTCAACCCTGAGAACAATTCTTAGGTTTCGAAGCCAGTCGGCAAAATTAGGACCAGTCAACTTGTGAGCATCTAGTATACTCCGGAGTGATAGTGCAGAAGACATAACGTATATAGTAAATCTGTAAATGATGAACATATAACAACACTTAGAAAATATTCAATTTTATTTCAAAATACTATATGAATCGGGTCTTTATTCAAAAGTGGCTCCCACTAGTTTATCTAATGTATACAACCCCTAAGTGAAAATTAAGCATTCATAATGCTAGTGGGAATAGGGATCCTATATTCCATCACACAACCTCGGCTGTAGCACGAAACGTCATGTGATGTTCAATAGGCAGACAACTCTTGTCAATTACATCTTATGTTATTCCCTAATAAAACTTTAGCCTCTTGAATAATTGAGTCACGACTGTAGCACGATAAACTCAATATTCTAAGTCAAGTCCAACCAACATTTCGTACAATTGAATCAGTCTCCAACGGACCACGGTTGTAGCACGTAACGACCTTTAGATTTTAATTCAATGTACACATCTCTATGTAATAGACAAGTATTTCTTATTTCGAAATCAAAGCCCTCGGCTGTAGCACGAAACGACAATGATTCAAAAATAAGAACTACTTTCTACCATGTTGGAAGGCTTTGACCGACACAATCCCGTTGTGTCATTGGCCAATTACTACTTGATATTATTTAATTTTATAGGGATTATATTACAATACAATCATAATCATATTATAAACAGATTCTTCATTTTAAATTAAATATTTCAAATCAATAATTGATAATCAGATGATTCCCAGATCGGGGGGAGCATTGTCAAGTGCCATCACTTAATACCCCTTTCTTACAGATAGAAATCTGTTGTTGACAGAATCATCCTTTCTCTCAATATTTAAAATTCATATTTAATTACGTGTTTCATAAACACAAGAATCTCATGATTGTATTCATAATATTATTGTTAAGGCAAGAAACGATTCCTATTCTAGATTTTCTAGAGCACGCCTTATATTGATTTAAGTTCACCTAAATCTATCATCGCATGGTAAACATAGGCATATATCTCATATATAAAATTAAATAAGCAAGTAAATGTGAAGTGCAATAAAGTAAATGTGTTTGGTTATGGCCCCATCCTATGTGATCTTTATCAAGCTCATGATAAAGATCAAGGTCAATCTAATATGGTGATGGAAATAAATACAACTACTTATTACATAAGTCTTCTTATTTGTTTAGACTTCTTGTATTCCTTTGTACCACCTCCGTTGGATAGCCTTCTTGAGTCTTCAATTACATTACATGATTGAAAGTAAAATTAATCTAATAAACTTACAAGAATAACTCGAGTTACATTCGAGATTTATGTTTACAAAGATTGACGACATGCAAGTCGTATTTAAAACCAAAACCAAAACCATTACACTAAGGTCGAAAGGCCATAACCATCCACCATGCTCATACAACACATAAAAGAATGCTAAAACACATAATCTGATCTTAACATATCATATTATCCATGATCTAATCATAAAAAAATATGACAAAAATCAGAATCAAATTAGAAAAACAAGAATCACTGTTTACGGGTAGTAAACGACGTCAAACGACTTACAGACGAGTCGTTGATAGCTTTAACTATCAGTTTTGTTCAGACGCTCGTTTACCTATGGAATAGGGTATTCGTTTGCGTAAATCGGACACCAGACCCAGATTTCAGCAAATCTGCAGCAGCCAATTCAGAATCCATATCTAATATGATTCTCATAATTAGAACAAACATAAATCATGTATATATCAGTATATATACAGATTACATAATCATCTTATGATTATACAACTCACATGAATATCATATATTCAAAATCATACATATATAAGGATATTATATCAACATCAAATCATGGCGAATCACGTACATGCTCATATATCGAAAACAGTTAAACACATAAACGAATTAAAAACTTTTCGCAAGTAGCTCTGATGCCATTGAAGGGTTTTTAGCACATAAACGCAACGAAAACGTAAATTTAAATCTTAAAAAAAAAACCCAAACCCTCCGCAGGATCCATGCGAAAAATAATATTTAATTCGTAGTTCAGTATGTTTACCTTAAGAAGCTTTACGTTAATGGAAAGATGGAGGTCTTTAATAGCGATCCAAGAACGATGAGCGGAGATCCCTAGCAGCTGCTCCTCAAGTGTGAAGCACTCCACCGGTATCCACCAAGAGATCAATGTCATGGAGGAGGAAGAGGTTGAGAGAATTAGTTGTCTCTCTCTATTTCTACTTTAGAATTAGGGTTTTTATTTGGGTTGAGGCAAATAGGGTTTATAATAGTATATTTATAGGCAAAATTTTTAGCTGAAAATTTTCCCATAAAATATTATTATTATTAACCCTTTAATTGATTATTCTTATTAACCAATTAACTAATAATTAAAATAACTTTAATCATTAATCCCTTTTCTAAACACTTTGACGGGGCGACGGAGGCTTCTCGGTCTGGGCCCTCTCGCCTGTGCCCTCCGAAGGATCGGGCGTAGCCCCCTTATCGGCAACCTTCTTCTCCGCCGCCTCAGCCGCCTTCTTCTCGGCCGCCCTGGCCTTCTTCCTCTCGATTAAGGCCTCTCTCGAAGACACTGAAATATAAAGGGGAAACAAGTCAGTCCGGGCATATATAAGCAAATTCATAACAAGCAAATATACAGGTGCTGGGATAAAACTAAAGAAAAGACAAAGGAAGAAGTTTTGTTACCCCCACCCCACAAGCTGAAGAGCCAGTCCTTGTCCCGAAACTCTCCGGGACCCAGCTTCTTCACATTGACGTCCACTAACACCGTGTAGTTCTCCTTCTCCTCCAAGGTCAGGCTCGGCATGAGAAGCAACGCAGGATTCACATCTCGCCAAACCGACATGGCCGCCAACCTTGGACCACTCACATAACACCAATGAGTGTGAGTGGATTTATTGTTCGAATTGGTCGCCGTCCAATCAGGTCGCCCTGATCGACGGACGATGGTGTAAAAACCAGGACTCTTCAGATTCTTCCGAAAGTCGTAATGGTACCAGAATATGCGAGTGTTGGGTGCGATCCCGGCGTGAAGACACCTGTTCTGAAAACAGTTAATATGGATGAACCCGTTCGGGTCCATCTGTCCGAGGGCGATGCCCATCTTGAAGAAAAGGTGCTTGATCAACTTCAACGGAGGCACCCTCAAGCCGCAATTGAAGGCCGTTTCCGAAACACCTACGGCGCAGCCTCCATATCCATCTGGCACCCCTGGAGTATCGTAGATCCTTTCACCCTCCCTCGGCGCATACAGCCAACAGTACCCTCGAGGGACGGAATAATCATCGTATATCTGAACCACGCGTCCCTTCATCAGTTCGGATCGATTATTGGCTGCGGGATAGTCAGCAGCCGAACCAAAAAGGGCCCGTCCCGTCCACTCGGGGCGAATGGAAGACGTCCCAGCCAAGCTATTCGACAAGGGGTCCCAAGAATCTGGAGGACGATTTGCTCGGTCCATGTCCCTGTATCAGGAATAGAGAGACATTAGTCCATGTACTCAGATTAGCAGACATAAAAGAAAAAATAAAAAACTGAGTACACGTCCCAGGACCGAGCGAACCAGAACCTCGGAGGCGGTTTTCGAAGGCTGATCCTGAGGCAAGCTATCCCGAAGAATGTTCTTACCTACAGAACCTTTCGCAAACACCACTCCAGACCACATGTCTACGCCCTGGGTCGGCTCCCGAAAGACGTTCTAAAACCAAGAAATTCCGAAGAATGTTTTTGGTCAGAAAACGCCTCGTATGCCTTCTTTAAACCGTTGGGGCTTCCTCAAAATTGGTAAAACCCAGAAACCCATATTACCTACCCAGAAATACCCGAAAACCCCAGAAAAACGCAATAGCACACGCACAAAACCCAGAAAAACCCCATGATCCCAGAATAAAACCACTAAGTCCACATGCAAACTCCCTAAAACAAGGAAAACTAGCATGCAAATTCAAAACTGGAAAACAAGAAAAGACACTTACTTATTTGGAGATGTTCTTGGATTGAAATGGGATGATTTGTACAAGAGGAACGTTGAGCTTTCTTTATCTCAGTTTTCGAGGCTATTCATCTATATCTGTTTATACTAAATTTGTTTTCTCTTTATATATGTAACTACCAAAGTTTTCTTTCACGAAAGTTATCTATTTCGATTTATATGATAACCGAGGCTTTCGTCATTTAGTATTATGGGTAATTTACATGTTT
The DNA here is from genome assembly GCF_009905375.1 of Apium graveolens. Taxonomy (NCBI): domain Eukaryota; kingdom Viridiplantae; phylum Streptophyta; class Magnoliopsida; order Apiales; family Apiaceae; genus Apium; species Apium graveolens. The sequence goes on from NC_133655.1 coordinate 283,008,107, forward strand.
TACTGCTATCATATTAAGAATTAATAATTTGTTAGAAAATAAAGGTTATTGACACTCGAGTATTCCAAGAATTTTTTAATGGATTGAATCTTTCAGTCTTGCTAATGTACCACACAGATATTTGCGATCTTTTGATGTTAAAAGGACAAGAATTAAGGAATAACTGAATTACAATAGGTTCTACGAAGGTATACCTATTTTGTTTGGTTAACAATATTATATATAACTTTTTATGTGGCAGTTCCATAGAGTTGATTTAGTCTCATTATGTAAGCAGCATTTAGTCTTTAATAGACTAAAACTCTTTTTTTCTTCTGTTGTAATTTTTTTCCCAATTGTTATTGTTTGACTCAGATCATTAACTTAAAAAATGGAGTATGTTGTCCTACCAGGACATTGACAATTCTAGAGATGGAGTACAAAGTGGTGGCCACTATATATTGTAAAATTTGCAGCTTTTATCAATGAAAGAAAAAGATTAGCTAACCTATTGCAAGGAGTAAGGTTATATTGTGGTTTTACACTATAAGTCTGCCATTTTATTAGGATAAATATAAGGAACCTACTGTAATGCTGTTATACATTTAAGGTTGTAGTTCTATTGACTTAATCTTGTGCAAACTAATGTTTATGTTGGGATACATTTAACTTTTACCATTAGCACAATCTCTCATAATCTTATTTTCTTTCTTTTACAAAGGCCTTGGAGAAATATTTGAGTCACTCCAGTTATTTATGTAAACATTTATTTTAGAAACTAAAAATGTAGTGTGAGTATTTTTTATGTGTCCAGTTACTATTGATGATTTGCTGCATCTTCCGTCCATAGAGCCTAATTAAATATGAAAGAAGAGATTGAATTTTGGAACTCTAGCTGAGATTTTCTTGATCCTTTAATGCCGGATCAAAGTTAATTTTGCTTTGTTTAATATCCGGATAATATTTGCTCTCTAAAAAACTGAATTAATTTAAGAATGACTTTGTTTGAGGAGTGTGGACCCGCAAGTTGCAGATTGTCGATGTCATGTATAAATTGAGGTTAACAGTTCACCGGTTCCAAGAGAAGGGAAAATCATAGATGCCGAGATTTAGAGAAGGGCAGAAATAATGTAAATATACCGTTATTTGGAGGGAGCCTAGGAGGTGAAGAGAGTCATGTGGCAATGGTAAGACATCAAACCCTACTGCTTCTTTTGCTAAGCACAACATATATATTTGATAACTTCTTCTGGCTTTTCCTAGCATCTATGGTCAAAATATAATGTAAAACAATAACATCACATAGTCATAAGTAGCACTTAATAGAGTACATTGGCTCTGTCGAAAGCTCTAAACAATCTTGACTTCAGTTAATTTCATTAGCTAAATTTCTCAAAAGCAAATTTTAATATTTTAACAACTTGTGCTTCCAATTCATTATTTTCTTATTTTTGAACTGCATTTATAGCTCCACCTCCAACATCTACGCCTATAATAGATAATATACACACTGTTAGGATTAGTCGTAGACATGTCCAGTTTGTGGCAGCAACTATAGCAGCAACAATAGCATCAGTTATGAAAGATAATAGCGGGCAGAACCATGGAGGGAGTTTATAATCTCGTTTTTTTTCCGCACATCAAACAAAGGGTCTGAGGCAGGGTTAGATAATTTGTTAAATACTTTTTTTCTGTTTTTGAAAGGAATATGAGGTAGGGGTAAATATACTGTTGTTAAATACTTTTTCATTTAAATTATGCCAATGTTGGTTAAATTTATGAAGTTCTGGTATGATTATACTCATTTGGCTCTGCACCTATACTTGTAGGAAAAAATGAGAACTTTAGTTGAAAAAGACACCAAAATTTCTAGGCCAAGCATGGGGCCATGGTTCCTCAAAGTGATTGAGCTAGAGAGGGTTTAAGCCTTTAAGGGTTTGAACGAAGAAAGCCATGGATTTGGTTTTCAACTTTTGCAAAACATCCTTCAGTACCACCACTAACCACAAGTCCACAACTCTCCTTTCAAACACATACACATAATTTAATTAAACAAAGTCTATTTCTTTGCTTTTGCGTTTTTCTGTATTTTTGTTAATTATCATACTTTTCACTTATGTACACTCAGTTCCATTATTTAGTTTATAGACTTAAGTATCATTTTTAAGGATTGAATAACGGTGTCAAATTCAAAATGAAATGTAATTTATAATTTTACTGGAATCTTAGTTTCATTTTTAAAATATAATTAGTATTTGACACCAGAAGAATCGTAGAAAGCAAGCTAATTTGTCTTATGTTGTGTCGGTTGGTCAAACATAAAACTAACCTAAGCTAGGTAGCATTTTTTAAACAATTGCTGAGTGCACAAATACATGTCCAACAACTCATTTTTCATAATAACTTATGAGGACAATATGTTTGGAAAACATTTTTGTCATCTTAGCTAAGCGCTAAGTTAAAATATTTTAATGGATCAGAAAGTAGTAGGTTAAATATAGCTTTGAGATAAAAGTGAAAGTTGAGTTTGTACGTAGTACATATTTGCTAAAATGACGTATAGTCACCAATCCTAGATATCAAAAGAAAATATTGTTAATGCGACATATAATATTTATCACTTTTATTTTAAAGATCGCAAATAAAATAAATTTAAGAGAACATTCGAATAAGTGATCATACATGAGTGATTTAAAACATGTCACTATCTTGATTAACCCATAAAAAAATTTTAAAATATTTTTGATATTTTTACGAACCACGCGAAGCGTGGTTTTTTCACCTAGTTCATTAATAAACGAAGATACACCTTGATATCACTTATCAGACACCTTTATCTTGAGTCAGTTCATTTTAATCTCCGAAGTCATTAAATCCCAAAGAGACTTCACAAAGTCCTTCCACTCAGCAAAACAAACAACTTTCTTGACATCCCTACTCTTTTTCCGCTCACATATTCCCTGACCTAGGCCTCAAGAATGATCTAAAACATTTCCACTATCATCTTCAAGCACCGGATTATAACAAAATCTGATACAAATGGTACTCCATCCGTCCTAATCTATACTATCTATACTATACTATAATAACATGAATGGGGTATAATTTGTAGTTTGGTTAACCCCTTATTTTGGTTATCCCTTTCCATCTTAACTGTCAGATCTTTTTCATCAAATAATCAAAGCCGTTAGATCCAAATACTAAAAAAATACACTACATAAGTTCTCAGGTTCGAATCCCGTCAACAACAAACATTTATATTAGTATTTATAAAGATACATATAAGTTCTCAGGTTCGAATCCCGTTAACAACAAATATTTATATTATTATTTATAAAGATACATATAAATTTTCAGGTTCAAATCTCACTAACAACAAATATTAACATAGATCACATCAATCATATACTATTTATACAATTTGAAATTAACTTCAAATTATACATAATAAAAATACAATTATATATTTATTATTTAGTATTTAGTTATTTATATAAATTTTTTATAAATTTACATAAAATATAAATAAAAATATAAAAATATTTTACCGAGACCCGTGCATCGCACGGGTCATAAGCTAGTAGGTTCTTAATATTTGAAATGGAGTGATAGACACGCATTTTAAGACTCTTATCTATTATAGTTTCATAAATTATTGTATAAAATTTTTTCTTCTGAATAAATATTAAATTAATGTTTAAATTTCTTTCAAATTTTTTTTAAGCAATAAAATACATGTTGAACACTATGTTTCAAATATTAAGAACCTATAAGGTATAAGCATATAAGCAGTAGTAGTAACTAACATTTATGCATGTCAATGAGAGAAGCTAGAGTGTTATCATGGAATTGTAGGGGAACTAACAACCAAGTTGTTAGAAGGAACATAAGGACAACATGTCACAAGTCTAGGGGAAATATTTTATTTTTGCATGAAACAAAATGTGGTTCTTGGCACAAAGACATGGAAAATTCTATGTGGAATTCTGATTTGCATGATTGGGTGTATCAGAATTCTCGAGGACTCTCAGGGGGTTTAACATACTCTTGGGACAAGAATTTGTATACTTGTGTGGGTTTTGCACAAGATTGGAACTGGATTTGGTTAGCACTAAGATGTCAGGTTAAAGGAATAATAATAAACATAGTGAATATATGTAGTCCAGTAAATCAGCCTGGCAAAAGAGAATTGCTAAAAGTGCCCCACTACATTCTGACATGTTGTGGTAGTATAGAGTGGCTGTTTGTCTAGTTGATGATTTCAATAGTGTAAGGAATCCCTCAGAAAGGGTGAATTGCGAGTATCGACAAAGAAACTCTATCTATTCTAATAGATTTATCAAGGACAATAACCTACTGGACTTGGAATTTAACAATTCTAAATTTACCTGGTTTGGAACAGATGGAAAATATAGTAAGGTAGAAAGATTTTTGTTAAATGATAGATAGTGGAAAACGGTTAACTGGGAGCCAACCACTATGTTCAGGATGCTGTCTGATCATAAACCTATTAGGGGTCGTTTAGTTAGTTGAGTGGTATCGGGTTGGAATCAGGAATCGGGTTAAACAGGTATGAGTTTGGAACTTGATACTTGATATCACCTCTTTGGTTCAAAAATAGGATGAGAATGTATTTCGTAATTGATAAACTAATTGGAATCAAGAATCAAAAGACATTTAATTTTTTTTTTAATTTATAATTTTAATATTAAAAACTAAAATTATACACGATCACTTGATTTAATCATAATTAGTAAGGCTAAAAATATAATTTTTTTGAAAAATACCTAAGGCTAAAGATACTTTTAGAAATATACTATAATTTTTAAAAAAATTGCAAAAATACTATTTTCCAATTTTTATTACGAAAATACTACTTAATGCAACTTGATTCAATTAGATGCAATTTTTGACGAATTTATGTCACTCCATGTAACCTCAAATTCAACAAAAAAAACTCGATTCAACTAGTTGTATGTCTGCTTGATTTTGGTTGATTCTATATTTTTGCAAAAAAAATTAAAAGTTAGTAAAATCGCAAAAAAAATAAATAAAAAAGCTAGTATTTTTTATAATTTTTCTTATTAAAATATGAGTTAAAAATATTTTTACGTAGTATCTAAGAAAATAAAATATACATTCACATTTTTTATTCATCAATATTAAAGTTTGAGCTAAAATAGAATTATACTTTAGTTAAAAATAAAGACGAGCGAGAGAAAATAATGAAAATGATACCCAATATATGATTTAGCTCATACCCATCTCTTCACATGGGTTTCTAAACCCTATACCTCATGGGTTTCGGGAATGAGTTTTAAAACAATTTTTTTTAACAAAACACATACTAGTTTTATCCATTTCAACCCCATATCTCATACCAAAATTTGTTAAACCAAACACCCCCTTATAGTTTTTAGTGGTCAGGGCAATTTGTTAGATTTTCCAAACTCTCGAGAGTCTATCATAAATAATAACTGTATACATGAACACCCATGCGGGAAATATGGTGGGTTACTTATCTTCATGCATGCATGGTCATAGATAAGGTTGAGTGTTGACAGAGTAATAAAGGTAGGCAGCCATATAAAACAAAATAAGGTTAGTTCCCCAAAAAGTTATTACATTCCCCATAAAACCTATGATCCACTGCATCCGTAAGGAGGAAACCTCTTCATATTTCCCTTTTAAAATAAACCCCTCTAGCTATGAAAAACAGTCAACTATTAATTTCAACTAACCTATTTCTCAGCCCAATAACCAAAAGAGGAAAAGCCTAAAAAAACATTTTTAGAATTTTCTCCTGGTACACTTCTCAACCCGCTCATATTGAAAGAATTCTCAACCTCTTGAGCAAGTTTTCTGGAGATTTCTTGTACCAGCTTCTTACTATCTAAGATTAAGATACTAACTTTTGTTCCTTCTAACTTACTCCAGTATCTGTTAATGTTATATAAGCCTTTCTTTCTAGTTCTATGACCGAAGTAACAGTCACCGGCCATGAGAAAGTCATGATAATCCTATATGAGTGATCCTTGATCAATCTTCCAGTTCCGGCTAGTGCTCCATTTTCAACATAGTAACTTCCATCTACAAAGCCTGTTAAATCATATCCTTGAGACAACAAACTCATTTTTTTTATTCTCCAAGTTGAAGTAACTACGCTTATTAAGTTTGAGTGTCACCATTCCACTTCCTTATGAACTAGCAGTTCTGCAGCCACACTCCACTCAGTTGTTCTTTGTTTAATGAGAAAAATAACTTGTCCCAAAGTTATTCTTGAATTTTAAAAATGAATGCATTTCTTTCTTTCCATAATATCCAAAGACTAGCTGTGATAACAATCTCCCATACAATCCTCCCTAGACTATCTGAAAACAGTTTTCTTGTGCTCCACATTGTACGCAAATTTTCTATATAATCTCTTGAATCCAAACCCCAACTGCCACCAACTCAATACAGAAACCCATAATTTTCTCACCAAGCAATATTTAAAAAGTAGATGCTCTAAGCTTTCTTTGTCCTGTCCACATAATGGACATGCAACACTTCCAAAACTATTTCTTAGTCTTTCAACAAGAATGCCTTTCGTCGGAATATCCCCTAAATACATTTTCCAAAGAAAGATCTTGGCCATTGGAGGGATCTTTAGCTGCCATATGAAATACTATTCCACCTTCTGATAGTCCATTATATTCTTTTAATAGCTTATAGCTCCTTTGACAGAGTAGCCATCTTGCAGGGGGTCCAGTTCAGTGAATCCGCTTTATTTGTGAGTTTGAGATTGCATAAAAGCTTAACCATCTCATTTACCTTCTCTATCTCCCAACTTCTGAGATTTCTCTCCTAGAAATCTTCTGAGTAAAGAAAAATCATGAAAAATCCAGAACCAGTAAGATGCTCTCCGCGGCCTGCCTGCCTTTGAAAAAACCATATTGATGCTCATCCAGAACTTTTTCTTGGATTAAAAGGATTCTATTTGTTAGATTTTCATCAAGAGTTTGGAAGAATTATTGATTAGGATAATGTATCTAAAATCAATCAAAACACTCGGCTTTGTAACCTTGGGAACTGGAACAATTAAAGAGGAGTTCAAACCTTGTGGGAGTGTCAATTTTTCTGCAAAATTTGCATAACACTCTAGAAGCTTATCTTTGATCTTAGGCCACAAGAACTTCAAGCTGTGTATGTTCATCCCATAATGCCCGGGAGCCTTGTCATGTACAGAAAGCTTGTTGATCTTCATTAGGTCTTCATCAAAAAGCTTGGCATCTAACAAATTGCCAAGAAGCAACAATCTGTGAGACCCTTTGTTAGAGAGGGTACTGAAATGATTTAAAAAGGCCTTCTTTAGCTTAGAAGGGTTATTAAGAATATTTCTATCGACTACAAGTTGCCTAATATTATTCTTAAACCTTCTTTTTTGGATAGCTTGATTGAAAAATCTTGTATTTTTATCCCCTTTAGCTATCCAATTTTGCATAGCCTTCTGCTTTAACTGAGAGTTAAGATTGCAATAGCATTCTTTTAGATCCATTTTAGATTCCTCCACTTCATTACTCTATTTATTATTGTTGTCTAGATAATCCAGTTTCTGTTGCAGCTTTTCTATGTGTGTCTGCAAATAAATCATGGTCTGTAAACTCCAACCTTTTTTAACTGCTTCAATTTCCTTCAATATAACCTGGAGATTAAGATTGGCGAGGTCCATTCTATTTGACTAAAACTCTTCCAGAGCTTTAGCTTTATTCAGGGAATCTACCTTGAGCCACCAGTTGAATACTCTGAAAGGCTTGGGACCCTAATTGTGTTGGAAGCGCTATGGGCTTCACTTTTTTTTAAATCAAACTCTATATATAGAGTAAATAAGATTTGATAAGTAAATAAACACTTCACTTTTATTTCAAGGAAAGCTACAGCTTCTTTGTAATACAAATGCAGGCTACGGTTTTTTTATTTCACTTACGCACACAACACAAAACCGAGCTTCTCCTTCTTTTTTCATTTGCAATATATATTTGCAGTCTACTTCTACACATATTCCTGCCACCAGTATATATAGTAGATATATTTGCTAACTTAGCCTATAAGTATTACAGGCACTGATGCACATGTACACAAGACCCGCCTGGTTTTATTGAGCTGCAACTATTAATTTCCTTCAACCCACTTTAATTCATGGATTCAACATATGACCAGCTCCTTTCCTTATTTTCAAGATGATATTAGCAAACTTCTAGTTGCTGTGTTAACTCCTTGTTCTGTTTTATATGGCTGCATAACTTTACTTACTCTAACATATTTATACATCTTATCAACACTCAACCTTATCTATTGACCATGCATGCATGAAGATAAGTAGCCCACCATATATCCGGGATAGGTGTTCATTTATACAGTTATTATTTATGATAGACTCTCGAGAGTTTGGAAAATCTAACACTCCCCCTCAAACTCGACTTTGCATTCTAAACTTCATCTTCATTTTATGAAATACATCTGGCTTCAATGGCTTTGTAAATATATCTGCCAAATTTTCTTCGGTCTTGCAGTGCACCGGTTCCACAATTTTATCATTTACTTGTTCGCGAAGAAAATGTTATTTTATGTTGATTTACTTGCTGCGACTGTGTGACACCAGATTTTTTGCTAGAGAAATAATAAATTTATTATGCACGTAAATTGTAATCGGATCTTCCTTTGCAATATTTAACTCTCCCAATATGTAGCTTAGCCACATAGCCTGACATGCGCAGGCTGCTGCTACAATGTATTTTGTCTCACATGTTGAGAGTACAACTGTCTGTTGCTTCTTTGATGACCACGAAAATATTATTGAACCGATATGAAAAGAATATCCTGAAGTACTTTTCCCGTCATCCAAATCTCCACCATAATCACTGTCTGAATAGCCGACTAATTTTGAATCTTGAGAATGCGTGTAAAATAATCCGTGATCAAGTGTTCATTTTATGTACCTCAAAATTCTTTTCGCCGCCATGAAATGGTCCTGCTTCGGTTTCCCCATGTACCTACTAACCAATCCAACTCCATACATAATATCTGGATGAGTAAAAGTTAGGTATCTCAGACTTCCAACAAAACTTTTAAACAATGTCGGATTTACGGACTCCCTCGTTGAATCAACTCTGAGCTTTATGCTCGGTTCTGCTGGAGTGCTCACTGGTTTGCATTCCTCCATTATGAACTTCTTTAAAATCTGCTCCGCATATTTTTTCTGTGACATAAAAATCCCATCTTTGCTTTGCTTCACCTCGACTCCAAGAAAGTATGACATTTGACCAATATCTGTCATCTCAAATTCATTAGTCATAACCTTCTTAAAATCATTGAACATACCAGGGTTATTTTCGGTAAATATCATGTCATCCACGTATAAGCACACGATCATAATGTCTCCCCCTGAATTTTTCTTCGTATAAAGGGCATGCTCGTATGGACTCTTCACGAAACCATTTTTCTGAAAATATTCATCAACTCGCGTGTTCCATGCTCGTGCAGCTTGCTTCAAACCATATAAGGCTTTCTTCACTCTGTAAACTTTGTTTTCCTGGCCTTTCTGAACATATCCGGGAGACTGCTCAATATAGACTTCTTCTTCAAGATAACCATTCAGAAATGCTGACTTGACATTTATATGAAATATTTTCCACTGGTTCTGAGCTGCAATTGCTGTCAGAAGTCGTATGGTATCAACTCTTGCAAATGGAGCGAATACCTCGTCATAGTCAATGCTATATATTTGCTTTTAGCCTTTAGCCACCAACCTTGCCTTGTACTTTTCCACTTCTCCATCTTGATTGGTCTTTGTCTTATAGACCCACTTGACACCAATTGCTTTATGTCCTTCTGGAAGATCTGTGAGCTCCTAAATATCATTCTTCTTGATTGCATCAATTTCTTCATCCATGGCTTTGATCCATTTGCTTTCTTCAGAAGCTTCTTCAAATGTAACTAGATCACATTCAACCATTAAGAAAAATAATGAATAATCAAATAATGTGTGTACTGGACTTGTTGCTTCATAGATATTATCCAGACTTCGCATTTTCCTCGGTGTTCCCCCTGAACTGCCGCTTCCTCCCGTTGATGGTGTTGATGCGGGAGTTTGTTGAGTTGGACTTTGTGGTGGAGTTGGATCATTATCTCCGTCATCTTCAATGTTGGAGTCGTCACCATCGTTATCATCATCGTTAAAGAATAAACCAATAACTTTTCTTTCTTCTTCGCTCCATCTCCAGTAATCTGATTCATCGAACTCAACATCTCGAGAAATGATTAAATTCTTTATTAGGGGATTATAGTGTCTGTATACCTTCCTCCTTTTGTCATATCCGCTAAAGATGCATTTTTCACATTTGTCATCCAGCTGATGGTTTGCTTCCACTCCATGCTTCATTTGGAGTTTTATTTCTTACATATTTTTTGTTGGACAGCGATTCAACAAATAAACTACACACAAAACAGCTTCCACCCAGAAAGTTCTCGGTGAAGGGTTTTTAGCACATAAATGCAACGAAAAGGTAAATTTAAATCATAAAAAAAAACGAAACCCTCCGCAGGATCTATGCGAAAATTAATATTTAATTCGTAGTTCAGTATGTTTACCTTAAGAAGCTTTACGTTAATGGAAAAATGGAGGTCTTTAATAGCGATCCAAGAACGATGAGCAGAGATTCCTAGCAGCTGCTCCTCAAGGGTGAAGTACTCCACCGGTATCCACTAAGAGATCAATGTAATGGAGGAGGAAGAGGTTGAGAGAATTAGTTGCTCTCTCTATTTCTACTTTAGAATTAGGGTTTTTATTTGGGTTGAGGCAAATAGAGTTTATAATATTATATTTATAGGCAATATTTTTAGCTGAAAATTTTCCCATAAAATATTATTATTATTAACCCTTTAATTGATTATTCTTATTAACCAATTAACTAATAATTAAAACACCTTTAATCATTAATCCCTTTTCTAAACACTTTAGAAAAATAATTCTCTCACCTGATTTAATTTCCAAAATAAAATTCTTAATTAATAATATTAAGAACTTTTCTTAATTAATTTTATAATTAATTAAATCTCATTTAATCAATTATTAAATTTGCTAATTATTTATTTATTTCACAAATAAATAATTACCAGCCATTATTAATTAATTCCTCCACCATTAAATCATTCTCTTTTATGGTGTGACCCTGTAGGTTCAATATTAAGCCGGTAGTAGAAATAAATAATAATAAAACTATTTTATCATTATTTATATAAATTCTCTAATTTATTAAATATGATTAATTAATAAATTAATCATGTTTATTCTACATCGTGAGGGATACTTCTCAGCATATCGCGACTATCCGGATAATATGAATTCACTGCTTAGAATACCAAGAACCTATTCAGTGAATAGTTACCATACAATTAATTCCTTCTACCCTGCAATGTAACGATTAAATACAAGGCATGGAACTTGTGTCAAGCCTATCTTATTTAATCATTTGCTTTCCTATTCACTATGCTTAGTTCTAATTAATGTAAATTAGAAACTCCTTTCTAATTTCATTCACTCTGGCCAGAGATTCCTGAACTAGCATAAGTGGATCAGCATTGAACATTCTCTTCCTTCACTTGAAGGGGTATATCCTTTATTGATCATACACTATCTTCGTGTACAAATTCCTACACCCAGTAGAACCCTTATTATTATCCCTAGAGACTAAGAACTAAACCAAAGTATAGTTCAGTGTACACAAGATGACTATGATGACCTCAAGTCTAAGGATATTTGTACAACTATCACTATGTGAACATCTGCTGACACGTGAGTGAACTCCATCAGTTGTTCAGCTGTGTGAGTCATGTTCAGTGAACTTATTCTATAATAAGCACCTACATACTAGCTATAGTGTCACCACACAAATGTCTATGAGAACAGACATCCTTCATAATGAAGCAAGCATAGTATGTACCAATCTTTGCGGATTACTAATTACCAGTTAGTAATCCTACGACCAGGAAATATTTAAGTTCAGAGTTATCATCTTTTTAGGTCTCATTATTATGATCTCATCATAATCCATAAAAAGATTTACTCTAAACTATGGTATATCTTATTTAAACACTTAAATAGATAAAGCCCGCAATAAAACCAAAACAAGTCTTTTATTAATATTAATGAAATCAAAACAGATTACATAAAAGTTATTCCTAAATCATCATACATGATTGGACTTAGGACACATTTCTTTCACTTGGCAAGTGCTTTGCTTTCACCATACTCCTTGCCATGTCAAGAATTGTGCGATTCTTCCTTTCTACAACACCATTTTGTTGATGAGTATATGTCGTTGTTAACTGATGATTGATGTCATGTGCTCTGTAAAAACTTATGAACAAGTTTGAAGTATACTCACCTCCTCTTTCTGATACGAGTATCTTCAAATACTGGCCACTTTATTTTTCCGCCATTGCTCTGAACTACTTGAATTTATCAAGAGCCTCCAATTTTTCTTTGATGATGTACACCCAACTTTTCCTGCTAAAATCATCAATAAATGTTAGGTAATACATATTACCTCCAAGTGATGGAATATAAAATGGACCAGCTATATTTGTGTGAACTATCTCTAATAGCCTCCTGGATCTCCATGATTTTCCAACGGGAAAACTTTTTCTGTGTTGCTTCCCTTTGACACATGCTTCACACAAATTTTCTGGTTCATTGATTTCTGGCAAGTCATCCACCATCTTTGTCTTCGACAATAATTTCAAGCCATAAAATCCAAGATGACCAAATCTTAAATGCCATAACCATGAGTCATTTTTAATGACCGACTTCAAACACTTCTGCACCTTTGTCTGCATATCGAGTGTGAATAGGCGATTCTTTGACATCTCCACATTCGTGATCAATTCTCGAACCTGATTTCTGATGGTAAGAGAATTATCCTGCATCTGAATATTATATCCTTTCTCTATAAGGTGGCCAAGACAGATGATATTACTTTTCAAAGCAGGTATATAATAAACATCATTTATATACCTTTTATCACCATTCTTTGTCATAATCGTAATTGTACCTTTTCCTTTGACTGGAATTTTTGAAGAATCACTGAAAGTGACTTCTCCTGTGACAGTCTCGTCTATCTCCGTAAATAAATCATTGGGGCCGGACATGTGATTGCTCCCACCGAAATCAATATACCAAATATTTTTCTTCCCTTCCTCGTCTCCTTTGTAAGTAAGGAACATAGCAGAACCAACATATTTGTCTTCTTTTCGTGCTGTAAAATGACTCCTTTCTTCCATTTTTTGTTCTCTACACTCGTAACTGAAGTGACCAAATTTATTACTATTATAACATTAAAATCGAGATTTGTCACCTCGTTGAAATCCACCTCTTCCTCGGCCTCTAAAATTCTGACCACGACCAGATGGTTGATAACCTTCAGAATTTTGGCCTCTGTTGAAAGACTGCCTTCCACGTCCTCGTTCACATCGGTAGCCACCTCTAAATCCACCTCTGCCACGTACAGAACTGCTACTCCCAAAACTATCACCAATGGACACCTTACTTTGCAATGCCATTTCCAAGTGGCTTGCATCATCATACTGGTTCATTCGCTGCTCATGCGCTTGAAGTGAACCAACCAGCTCATCATTCGAAATTGTTGACAAATCTTTTGACTCCTCAATGAAGTAACCACGCAATCAAATTTTCTGGTCAGCGAACATAGTCAAATTGGCAGAGAGAACAATTCTAGGTCAGATGCCCTTTCAAGGCTAGCTTCGGCCGATACACAGAACCTAACTAGTTCTATTTACCTCACCGAAGCAAAGACACCTTCGATCGAGAAGAAAGAATGTCTAGTAATTCACCAGGGGAGCGACTGGATGACCCCCCTCAGAAACTTTTTGGAAAAAGGTATTCTGCCACCCGACCGAAAGGATGCCCTGAAAATTAAATATAGAGCATCGAACTACACAATAACCAATGGGCAAATGTATCGCCGATCAGCCAGTCAACCCCTTCTGCGCTGTTTGAACAACGAAGAACAGCAACAGGCTTTGGAGGCAGTGCACGAAGGAATTTGCGGCGAGCACCTGGCTGGCCGGTCGCTCTCCTTTAAAATTCTTCGACAGGGATTCTTCTGGCCCACTCTGAGGGAAGACGCCATAGACTATGCAAAAAGATGTGTACAATGCCAGCTATTCGCCACTGTCCCGAAACAGCCTCCAAAAGAAATGACCTCTGTACTAAGCCCAATTCCCTTCGCCGTATGGGTCGTGGATATAGTTGGCATACTGCCAACTAGCACGAATCAAGCAAAATACTGCATAATCGCCATCGACTACATGACCAAATGGGTCGAAGCCCGTCCTCTGTCAACCATAACCGAAGAAGCCGCTAAAAAGTTCTTCCTGGAACAGGTCATTCTCCGGTTTGGCATTCCAAAAACCTGCATCTCAGCTAATGGAACTCAGTTTATTGGAAACAAATTCCGCAAGTTTCCGCACCATTTCGGAATTGAACAGAAATTTAGCTCAATCGCCCACCCGCAAGAAAATGGGGAAATTGAGACGGTGAACAAAGTGATATTCCAGGGAATCAAAAAGAGGCTGAGCGAGGCAAAAGGAAGGTGGGCGGAAGAACTCCCTTGGATCTTATGGGCCTACCGAACCACCCCCCGGACATCAACGGGAGAAACTCTTTTTAGAATGGCCTATGGCACGGAGGCCCTAGTTCCTGTTGAAGTAGGCTTGGAATCGTACCGAATCGAGACCTACAATGTGGAAACTAACAGCTTCGGGTTGAAGGCGAATGTGGACTTGCTGGAAGAAGAAAGAGAAGCTGCACATCAAAGAAACATGAGGTACTTACTACAAGCGGCACATCACTATGACTCCAACGTGAAGAAAAGGTCCTTCGGAGTAGGAGACCTAGTCCTAAGAGAGTTGGCCGCATCCATGCCGGCCAAACAAGGCAAGCTCCAGCCTAACTGGGAAGGACCCTATAAGGTGATCGAGATCGTTCGTCCTGGAACCTATAAGCTCGAAACATTTTCAGACGAAACAACCACAAACACTTGGCACGGCAGTCGCCTTCGAAAATTTTATCAGTAAGAAATTTCTTAAAAGTTTGTATTTGAATTATATGTGAAGAATGTAAACAATTTGACTAAATAAAGATGCATTTTCTGTCAAAATTTCTTTGTTTATACGTGCTGCGGCCGACCGAATATTATCTGAGGGCGATCCCGAAGAAGGTAAACCCCTCGGCCGCCGCCCTTGTCTAATTTGTTAATTAAAAGACATAAGGGGCAATCGCCCAAAAATCGAACATCACTACACTATTATGACAATTTGAAATTGGTAAACACGAATTAAGGGCCTTAAGGGGTAATCCTGGAATAACGCCCCATCATTCGTCTTCCCTTAATCATTATTAAAAAGGCCTAAGGAACCTCTGTCCCGGGACGATCAAAAGAAGAACATGGTCCTTCGGCCTCACTCAGGTATTAAAAATTAAACCAAAAACAAGGTTTAGGGGCGATCCTGAAAAAGACCTCCACTTGGATGAACGAACCATAACCTGTTGATGTAGGGGCAACCTCTGAAAGATCAGCACCCATGTTCCCTCGCCTAAATTCAGTAAAAGGATTAACAGCCCGAACTCACCTTCAACCTTTAACCCTTGGGCCGTAAGTGGTAGTAAGGCAGCAATTCATTAAAGTCGTTAAGGCGAATGAATAAGCCGAAGATACGATTCATTTTATTCAATTCATCAAAATCGTTAAGACGAATGAATAAGCCGAAGATACGATTCATTTTATTCAAATTATCAAAATTTTTGAGGCAGATAAAGCCGGAGATATAATTCAACAAGATCGTTAAGGTGAATGAAGTCGGAGATACGATTCATTTTATTATTAAAATTGTTAAGGCAGATAAAGCCGAAAATACGATTGGATAAGATCGTTGAGGCGAATGAGGCCGAAGATACGATTCATTTTATTATTAAAATTGTTAAGGCGAAAGAAGCCAAAGATACAATTCATTTTGATTATTAAGAAAAGAAGCCAAAGATACAATTCATTTTGATTATTAAGGCGGATGAAGACGAAGACACAATAATTAAATGCAGTTGGACAATGCTGATGAAAAGCAAAAAATGCATTAAAATATAAAACCCCGAAGGCTAGTTAAATTACAAAAGCCCGAAGGCGAGAATACCAATTACAAATGCCAATTACAAAGAGTACCGATTACAAAAAATAGAAATACAAGAAGACGAATGAAGAATGCCGCTGCAAGAGTTGGGTACGACCATGGAAACACCAACAACAAACTTCGCAACAAGAACATCTTCCGTCATGTCAAGCACCTCAGTGCCGAAGGTTTAGGCTTGAGGGTCTTCATCCGAGAGCTCTTCATCTTCGCCGGAGGAGACAGGAGGGACTTCGACTGCTGGACGGCCGATAGGATCCTCGAGGCTATCGTCCAGCAACTACTTATAATCCCAGTTCAGGCCATGGGCCTTCTCCTGGACATAATCAACGCCGAACTGGAAGCAGCGTTCCTCCGTCCGGTCCAGCTGCTTCTGCTTCTTCCGAAGCTCCTTTCGGGACCTCTTCAGCTAGACGTTCCGGTGGGAGATCCTTCGGTTCGCCCTCTCCAGTTCAGTCTCCAGCCGAAATCTGTCCTCCTTCAGCGCAGCGGCTTCGACCTCGTTCTGGGCTTTCACCCTTACAAGTTCCTCCTCGGCCGCCGTAGCCCTCCTCTCCAACTCCTTCACATCGGCCATCCGAGTCTCCATGTCCTTAACCTTATCCTCTACGGCTCCAGCTAAAGGAGCGGCCTGCAAAAGGACGACAAAAACATTACTAAAAGGTACCGAAAGGAAAAAGATGGAAGAAAAATAGAAAGATAAAAAAAAACGTACCAAGGACAGGAAGGACAGAAGCTCTATGCAGGCTTCGGTAGCAGAGGCCGAAGCAAAGGTCGGATGATCGACCGGGAGCTGAAGGCCATGGCATAGGTCCGAAGCTACCTCCTTCGTGGATTGCCGGGCTGGGTACACAGTATGGTCGGACGTGAGCACGCCCCACCCCGGGAGATAAGAGTGCACAATCCCCTCCTTGCTCCGGGTCCTCTTGGAAGGGTTCCCCTCTCCCATGTACTCCAGATCATCCCCTTCCTCGGCCTCAGAAGCCGCTCGAGATTGACGGGGCGACGGAGGTTTCTCGGTCTGGGCACTCTCGCCTGTGCCCTCCGAAGGATCGGGCGTAGCCCCCTTATCGGCAACCTTCTTCGCCGCCGCCTCAGCCGCCTTCTTCTCGACCGCCCTGGCCTTCTTCCTCTCGATCAAGGCCTCTCTCGAAGACACTGAAATATAAAGGGGAAACAAGTCAGTCCGGGCATATATAAGCAAATTCATAACAAGCAAATATACAGGTGCTGGGATAAAACTAAAGAAATGATAAAGGAAGAAGTTTTGTTACCCCCACCCCACAAGATGAAGAGCCTGTCCTTGTCCCGAAACTCTCTGGGACCCAGCTTCTTCACATTGACGTCCACTAAAGCCGTGTAGTTCTCTTTCTCCTCCAAGGTCAGGCTCAGCATGAGAAGCAACGCGGGATTCACATCTCGCCAAACCGACATGGCCGCCAACCTTGGACCACTCACATAACACCAATGAGTGTGAGTGGATTTATTATTCGAATTGGTCGCCATCCAATCAGGCTGCCCTGCTCGACGGGCGATGGTGTAAAAACCAGGACTCTTTGGATTCTTCCGAAAGTCATAATGGTACCAGAATAGGTGAGTGTTATGTGCGATCCCATCGTGAAGACACCTGTTCTGGAAATAGTTAATATGGATGAACCTGTTCGTGCCCATCTGGAAGAAAAGGTGCTTGATCAACTTCAACGGAGGCACCCTCAAGCCGCACTTGAAGGCCGCTTCTGAAACACCTACGGTGCAGCCTCCATATCCATCTGGCACCCCTGGAGTATCGTAGATCCTTTCACCCTCCCTCGGCGCATACAGCCAACAGTACCCTCGAGGGACGGAATAATCATCGTACATCTGAACCACGCGTCCCTTCGTCAGTTCGGATCGATTATTGGCTGCGGGATAGTCAGCAGCCAAACCAAAAAGGGCCCGTCCCGTCCGCTCGGGGCGAATGGAAGACGTCCCAGCCAAGCTATTCGACAAGGGGTCCCAAGAATCTGGAGGACGATTTGCTCGGTCCATGTCCCTGTAACAGGAATAGAGAGACATTAGTCCATGTACTCGGATAAGCAGACATAAAAGAACAAATAAAAAACCGAGTACACGTCCCAGGACCGAGCGAACCAGAACCTCGGAGGCGGTTTCCAAAGGCTACTCCTGAGGCAAGCTATCCCGAAGGATGTTCTTGCCTACAGAACCTTTCGCAAACAACACTCCAGACCACATGTCTACGCCCTAGGTCGGCTCCCGTAAGACGTTCTAAAACCAAGAAATTCCGAAGAATGTTCTTGGTCAGAAAATGCCTCGCATGCCATCATTAAACCCTTGGGGCCTCCTCAAAATTGGTAAAACCCAGAAACCTATATTACCTACCCAAAAATACCCGAAAACCCCAGAAAAACGCAATAACACACGCACAAAACCCAGAAAAACCCCATGAACCCAGAACAAAACCACTAAGTCCATGAACACGGAAAACTAGCATGCAAATTCAAAACTGGAAAACAAAAAAAGACACTTACTTATTTGGAGATGTTCTTGGATTGAAATGGGATGATTTGGGAAGACGGAGTTGCTGTTGCCCGTGATTGGAAGATTCACCGCAATTTGTCACTGTGTATGGAGGAACTAAAGTGATAATAAGAAAATGAAACACACAAATGGGCTTATATAGGCACCTAAAATAAATTTAGAAAAGCGACGTTTGGGGGGTTTTGAAATAGACGTCCCAGATTAAAAAAGTTGATATTCGACGGCAGAGATTGAGCCATGGAACGACGTGCCAACAGCTGTCACATTAATGCACTGCAAGTCCCCATAAGTATGCCACGTGTACGACGGAAGATCGAGGCGGGACTGAAGCGATCGCCCTAGGGTTTCTTCACCCCAATATAGGCCGAGACTGGTGTCCGTCGGCCGGCCCGAAGGCCCAGCCGAAGGACAGGGACATGTTGGTTACAGGCCCAACAAGGCCCATTGAATGAAGGCCCAGTTAGCGGTTAAGCTACTGGGCCGAAGGACCTCCAGGCCCGCGTGACGAAGACCCACGGAAGCCAGGCCGAGGCCCACTACGCGCGGACCGTTGGACAGAACAAGGGACATAACGCCCCCTTTTCACACCCTCCTTAATGATTGGTAACGGCCGACATTTAAAGCAGAATAGGGTATAAAAACACCTAGAAAAGTAAGACAAAAGAGACACATTCTCAACACTCTGCTTCTCTTATATTACTACCCTACTTTTACAGCCAGATTCTGATTCTCACACCGGAGGTGAATCGGGGGTACAAACCCTCGCATTCTCTTCACTTTTAGGTACGGCCGAAGCCATCTTCAATCCAGCCGAAGCCTGTTCACGCGACCGAAAGGATCTGGGCGTAACAGTATCCATGATAAATTGTGAGAATATTTGGGGTGACATGGAGTCGAACCTGAGTGCACCTGCCAGTCTGAGCTATAATATTATATTGAGAAATCAGTCGCTCTAAAACCTGAAATTGTTAGAGGAAGATACTTTTCAGGATTTTATATTAGTATTTTAATTCTCCCATTCATAGAAAAGTCCATTTATGGGTCAAATAGTGGATCACTTGCGCCTATCTTTGCAATAATAATTTTCGTTTCGTGTTCAGGATAAATTATGAGAATATTGGGGGTGTAAGGGGTAGAATCTGATTCCTCCCTTCAGTCTGACCATGTTGAGTAATCGGTCACTCTAAAACCTTAAGATGTTAAATAAATACCCTTTTCATGATCTTAAATCAATATTCTAAAAGTCACAATCACTTAAAAGCTCATTTATTGGTCGAAAAATGGATCACTGGCGCCCATATTTGGGAAATTAATTTATTTTTCGTGTTCATGATAAATTGTAAGAATGTCGAGGGTGGCAGGGAGCTGAACCCGAGTTCTCATGCTAGTATGAGCTCTAATGCCTTATCAATGTCCAGCTAAAACTTTAAGGTAATAAGGAAATGGTATTTTCAGGATCTTTTATTAATATTTTAACAACAGCTTGCTCGTGTTCTCTATAGAACATGATGTAGATGTAAATCAAAGTCCCTTTGTTTTTTATTGCATGATACAACTTCGAGAAGGACTTCGTAAACGTGTGCATCTATATATCTATATAAAGTAAAATCACTGGTGACGGACGTGGCATATCCACAATCGGTTCAGACTATTTTATCAGGGTTCTACGCTCTCATCCACTTCACTATTTTCTTTAATTTGTAACTGCAAGATAATAACTGCAAAGGTAAACAGTAGTCGGCTGACCCAATCTATTTTAACCTTTTCGTCTACCAATTCTCTATATGCCCGTATGAATAGTTTTGTTAATTGTTAATTTAACGAAATTGACTTTTCTTAAAGCTGTTGAAATTTTGTAGTCCAATAACTTTATTGAAGCTGAATCGCACAAGATAAAGCGCCGGATCTAGAATTTAGAGAGGGGTTCTTATCTTACCAGGTAACAAAGTTGATCGGCTAAGTTGATTGGATTTGGATGATTTTTTTTATTTGTTTGAGTTGGGAGTTTTGAACTTTATAATTGTTGGACTTATGTGGGATGAGACTAGGCATGGGACACTTTCTCCTCTTAAGTAGATTGTTGATGGCATTCATATACAAGTTGTTAGATGATCTCAATGTATTTATCTACTATAGGCTTAAGTCCTCTTCTTTCTCGCAGGTTACATGTAGCAAGTTTCTTTTTTCGTAATAGTGTTATTTCTCCTGCTAATATTGATTGAGAACTTATTAAAACCCTACAGTCGCCACTATGCTACCATCTATTGTACTCTATCTATCTGACTACTAAGTTATTACTATTGTTACTTCAAACACAAAACAAGCTTTGATGTTAGAGTTTAAGTGCATGCCATTTAGGTTTTAATTATGATGAAATAACAATTGACCCGAGATTGCGATCTTAATATCAAATTGCATAATTTTTTTTTACATTTTTATCGTTCCTTGATTTGGGCTGTTACTTGATTTTTGATATTGGATTAACTATTTGTATTACTCAAAATTAATTTCTTGGCTTTCTATATTGTACAAGAGGAATGTTGAGCTTTCTTTCTCTCAGTTTTCGAGTCTATTCATCTATATCTGTCTGTACTAAATTTGTTTTCTCTTTATATATGTAACTACCAAAGTTTTCTTTCACGAAAGTTATCTATTTCAATTTATATGATAACTGAGGCTTTCATCATTTAGTATTATGGGTAATTTACATGTTTTACTGCTATCATATTAAGAATTAATAATTGGTTAAAAAATAAAAGTTATTGACACTCGAGTATTTCAAGAATTTTTTAATGGATTGAATCTTTCAGTCTTGCTAATGTACCACACAGATATTTGCGATCTTTTGATGTTAAAAGGACAAGAATTAAGGAATAACTGAATTACAACAGGTTCTACGAAGGTATACTTATTTTGTTTGGTTAACAATATTATATATAACTTTTTATGCGGCAGTTCCGTAGAGTTGATTTAGTTTCATTATGTAAACAGCATTTAGCCTTTAATAGACTAAAACTCTTTTTTTCTTCTGTTGTAATTTTTTCCCAATTGTTATTATTTGACTCAGATCATTAACTTAAAAAATGGAGTATGTTGTCCTACCAAGACATTGACAATTCTAGAGATGGAGTACAAAGTGGTGGCCACTACATATTGTAAAATTTGCAGCTTTTAGCAATGAAAGAAAAAGATTAGCTAACCTATTGCAAGGAGTAAGGTTATATTGTGGTTTTACACTATAAGTCTGCCATTTTATTAGGATAAATATAAGGAACCTACTGTAATGCTGTTATACATTTAAGGTTGTAGTTCTATTGACTTAATCTTGTGCAAACTAATGTTTATGTTGGGATACATTTAACTTTTACCATAAGCACAATCTCTCATAATCTTATTTTCTTTCTTTTACAAAGGCTTTGGAGAAATATTTGAGTCAATCCAGTTATTTATGTAAACATTTATTTTAGAAACTAAAAATGTAGTGTGAGTATTTTTTATGTATCCAGTTACTATTGATGATTTGCTGCATCTTCCGTCCTTAAAGCCTAATAATAAGAGTTGCTTCCATAATATAATGTATGATTTTATTAGTTTATTGTGTAAGGTTTGTTTACATTGTTGTTTAACGAATATAAGTAAATTAATTAAAGAGTACTACCTTTCAAATTATTGTTTAAAAGCAAAAGTATAAAATAAGCATACATTCGTTCTTTTATAAAATAAGACTACAAATATGAAAGAAGAGATTGAATTTTGAAACTCTAGCTGAGATTTTCTTGATCCTTTAATGCCGGATCAAAGTTAATTTTGCTTTGTTTAATATCCGGATAATATTTGCTCTCTGAAAAACTGAATTAATTTAAGAATGACTTTGTTTGAGGAGTGTGGACCCGCAAGTTGCAGATTGTCGATGTCATGTATAAATTGAGGTTAATAGTTCACCGGTTCCAAGAGAAGGGAAAATCATAGATGCGGAGATTTAGAGAAGGGCAGAAATAATGTAAATATACCGTTGTTTGGAGGGTGCCTAGGAGGTGAAGAGAGTCCAATCATAATGACCTCCGCATGTGGCAATGGTAAGACATCAGACCCTACTGCTTCTTTTGCTAAGCACAACATATATATTTGATAACTTCTTCTGGCTTTTCCTAGCATCTATGGTAAAAATATAATGTGTAATATCCGGGATATATCGTGTAATTATTTTTGATATTAAATAATTATTATGTGTGTTCAGTATCTATTCTGTGAGTTAGTTGTTAAGTGTTATCTATACTTGGATATTCAAAAATAATATTAATTGAGTATTTTAATTTTTATATGTCCAAAATAAAATATAAATAATTGTCATATCTTCCTAATTATTTTTATGTTGATTTATGGATTTATAAGAATCATATAAAATTTCTAAAATCTTTTTCCGGGTAATTAAAATCTATTTTATAAAAACGGGAACCAACCGACGTCACCCGTTGTTACGTTTTTGGAACCCGAAACTCTTCCGAGAACTCCTTCCTAACCTAATTGTAATATTCCGAGCATTTTCCATGTTTCGACTTTTTCGATCCGGCGTACGGTTTGTCCTGCGCGGGTCCTGGCGCAACATTTTCGATACAAAATTCTTTTCGGTAAATCAAAAAAACCCGTATTTTTGATAAACGGGAGCTTTTTATTAAACTATCACAATTATCACTTCGTAATACGTGTAACCAGGCGCTGAGACCAAGACCGCAGTACAAATTGTACTGATTTGGATAATTATCCCGAAAACCGATACCGTTTGGATCCGTTTTTATAAATAAACGTACCATTTTATATCCGGAATGATCCAACCGGATACTAATTTTCCGTAAATATAAATAGCCTTTTACCGTATTTTATTTCATATCAAAATCATTTGCAGAAAGATAAATATATAATTTTACAGAGAAAAATCATATATTCATAAACTGTTTCAAGAATCAAACCAACTTTTGAAGGTGTTATTGATCTTTGTTTGAAAAGCTCGAGTACTGGATTTGAAGGTCTTGAGAAGCTCTATCAGAATCTGTAATCCATACACCCGCAGAATCAAAGGTTTAATTTTTAAAAATTTATTTATTTTCGAATTATTTTTATGAAAAATATGAATTTTTGTTCGGTTGATTGTTTGTATGATTTGATGATTGCATGTTGTAGAGCTTGTTTTCCTGACGATTTTGGTATATTATACGTCTGATTTGGAGTTCAATAACATGTTCAAATTTGAGTTTGATTTTCGAATTTTAAAATTAGGGTTTATAACCCGTATGAATGTTTTCAATTGAAATTTGGTGGGTTTTTATTCAGGGGTTATTAGCTGTTGATTTATAGTGGGTTGTGTTCCTTATGAAATTTGCAATCGATTGATATATAGCTCGTTAACAGAGGATGCTTGAATCGAAGGGAGTTATGTTTTAAAGATTTACGATGTTCGCCGGAAACCGGCGATGTTCTTGGCCAATTTCCGGCCAGAACATGGATGATTAGAATGTTTTGATTGCATGAACAAGTTCCTGGTGTTGTGTAGTGTTGATCTCGAGGTGTTGGTGGGGTGAGGACGCCGGGATCGTCTTCTCCGGCCACCCCCGATTTTCCGGCGACTGAAACTGCAAAATTACAGTTTAGTCCCTGTATTTTTGAAGATGGTGAAGTTTAGTCCCTGTAGTTTGCAAAGTTTTCTAAAATAGGATTCATGTTTATAAAATGTTTAAAAATCATATTTCCTATTTATTTTTATTATAAAAATTCATTTTTAATTTCTGAAAATTCTAAAAAATTAGTATTTTTATTTCGAAAATTACTTTTAATTCAAAAATAAATCTGAATTAATTAGTTAATTAATTTCAGAAAATTTCTAATTGATTAATTGGTCAAATAATTTGAAAATTAATTGATTAATTAATTTAATTATTATTAATTGATTTTAGTTAATTATTTAATTAGTTTTAATTATTTAAAAATGATTTAAAAATTCCCAAAAATAGTTTCGAGCTTTAAAATATTATTCTAAATTATTTTCAAGGCTCGATAATTATTCTTAAATTATTTCGGAGCCAGAATTGGTCAACCGAACCCTGTTTATTAATCCAAAATTGATCCAATGACCCGTTTTAATTCCGAAAAATGTTTTAAAAATCATTTTAAATACCAGAAAGCCTATTTATGACCCGAGACTTCTTTATAAACGATATGTCATTGATTACGTGATGTATTATGTGTTATACGTGACTTGTTGATTGACTATCGGTCTATATATTCGGTGTTTATTTGATTATTGTATAACTTTCAATCCGTTAATCGGATTTGGGTAAAACGAAGGGTAGATAGAAGTACGTGTTGAATAGAACTCTATAAGTCGATTATTGATAGATGCTTATGAAATGTGAGCAGAAGAGGCAAGACGTAGGAAAGGGAAACAGGTAGTTGAGGAGTAAAACGATTGTGATTGGAAGCGAGTGCAGGATAGTAAGCTAATACCAGGAAAGTGTTCTGATCTTTCTCGAGATATTGTATTACTTGATAGTCTTGTTGATATTGCAAGTGCTTGAAGCACTGAAACCCAACCCTAATTCCAATTATTGCTCTTGAGCCATGAACCTTATTCTTTCTAGACCATTGATTGTTGTATACTCAAACACGAACCTCAAGTATACCATACTACTCCACAAATACATGCAAACAAAATCCCAAACATTGAACTGAATTACTTGTATACTCAACCATTATATCCTATGCTTTGAAAGCCCAAATCTTTGAAACCCTGAAATGTTGATTCCTTTGTTATCCAATTCTTTCATTACCCAGCATCGATGCTTTTAAATTACTTTATTGATCCTTACAAAGATTGAAACCCTTTCATTGTTAAACACTCATTGTTGTTAATGATTCCGGTTATTGTTTATTATTGCATATTCTGTTATTATATTAGAATTGGATTGTTTTTATAAAATTGTGGACTAGATTCGTGGTCAGACCATATAATGGTCAAGTTAGGCCAATGTGTGCCTTGGATCCAGTAGGTAGAGCAATGCTGTGTGCCTTGCTCGGGGTTAGTGCATGACTGATCAGCAGCCTAACCTTGGTTTTTAAATTAAAAGTATAATATCCAATTCTAAACCATAATCCATTGTTCACTTGATATCATAACCATATTCACTTGATGATCACTATTCTCAGTTTTGTCATTGTGACTTGCTGAGCTAGTTAGCTCATTTATGCGATGTTGTTTATATTCTTTCCAGTTAAAAAGGAACCAGTTGGTAACGAGGATCCCCAGACCAGCGCGAGAGCTAGGGGTTCAGGTTGAGAAAGCTGAGCTAGCAGGCTTCTTTTGGAATAATTTAAGTCTATAAAAATTGTAATAATGTTTAATACTTAGTTTGAGTTTGGAATAGTTGGGATTTGAACGGTTTGTAATATATTAGTGTGTTTGGCTTGTGTGCATACTTTAACCTGTTGCGGTCCGTGGTGGTTGGTAAGTAGGGTCACTGCATATATTATTATTATCTTTATTATTATTATAAGCAGGTTATAAATAAGGTGTGAGTGTGGACCCCAAACTTTTGACCCGGGTTTGGAGGGCGCCACACTTAGCACCTGGAACAGAACCAGTATCCAAGGCCCCGTAAAGAATGGCGTCCGTTGAGATGAAAGAGTTAGCGAAGCAATTGCAAGAGCTGTTAGAGAAAGGAGTAATCAGACCCAGTGTGTCCCCGTGGGGTGCACCGGTATTATTTGTCAAGAAGAAAGATGGAAGCATGAGACTGTGCATCGACTATAGGGAGCTCAATAGGCTAACAATCAAGAACAAATATCCGTTACCCAGAATCGATGATCTGTTTGACCAGTTGAAGGGATCCAAGTACTTCTCCAAAATTGATTTAAGATCGGGATATCATCAACTAAAGATCAAGCCAGGAGATATACCAAAGACAGCTTTCAGAACAAGGTATGGACATTACGAGTTTTTAGTGATATCTTTTGGATTGATCAATGCCCCGACAACGTTTATGGACCTGATTAACAGAATTTTCAAGGAGTATTTGGATAAGTTTGTTATTGTGTTCATAGACAATATTTTAATCTATTCAAAGACGGAAGAGGATCATGCGGAACATGTGAGAACGGCTTTGGAGATTTTAAGGAAAAAGAAGTTATATGCTAAATTCTCGAAGTGTGAGTTTTGGCTACAGGAAGTTCAGTTCTTAGGACACATAGTCAGTAACGAAGGGATCAAAGTGGACCCGACAAAGATCGAGGCAATTACAAATTGGGAGAGACCGAGAACACCCACTGAGGTAAGAAGTTTCTTGGGATTGGCAGGATATTATCGACGATTCGTCAGAATTTCTCAAGGATTGCAACACCATTGACAAAGCTTACACGAAAGAAAGAAAAGTTTATATGGAACGACAAGTGCGAAGAAAGTTTTCAGGAGTTGAAACGGAGATTAATCATGGCACTTGTTTTGTCACTTCCAGACGATCAAGGGAATTTCGTAATTTATAGCGATGCTTCTCACAAGGACTAGGATGTGTTTTAATGCAGCACAAAAAGGTGATTGTGTATGCGTCAAGGCAATTGAAACCACATGAACAGAAGTATCCTACTCATGATTTGGAGCTAGCAGCTATAGTTTTCGCTTTGAAGATTTGGAGACATTATTTGTATGGAGAAAAGTGTGAGATTTTCACGGATCATAAAAGCTTAAAGTACATATTCACACAGAAGGAACTTAATATGAGGCAAAGGAGATGGTTAGAGTTGATCAAAGACTATGATTGCTCGATTATTTATCATCCCGGTAAGGCGAACGTGGTGGTAGATGCGTTAAGTCAGAAGGAAAGGTTAAATGAGTTATCAGTACCTGAAGGGATATATAAGGAATTTCAGAAATTGGAATTGGAGATTAGAGTTTGCAAGCCTAAGGAAGTAAAAGTGTACAGTATGATTTTCCAACCGGAATTATTAGAGAAAATAAAGAAATGTCAGGAAGATGTAATGGATCAAGATATAAATCGTATGGTAGGGGAAGAGTTATGCACGCAAAAAGATGACCAAGGTATTCTGAGGTTTTCATCCAGAATTTGGATTCCACCGGTGACGGAGTTAAAGAATGAAATTCTACAGGAGGCACATAATTCAAGGTATTCCATCCATCCAGGAAGTACCAAGATGTACAGGGATTTAAAGGGGAATTATTGGTGGCCAGATATGAAGAGGGAAATTGCGGAATGGGTTAGCAAATGTTATACTTGTCAGAGAGTTAAAGTAGAGCATCAGAGACCAAACGGATTGCTATAGCCATTGGAGATTCCAGAGTGGAAGTGGGAACATATTACCATGGATTTCATAGTTGGATTACCAAGGACAAGGGCTAATCATGATGCCATTTGGGTTATAGTGGATAGACTTACCAAGTCAGCTCATTTTCTTCCTATAAATGAAAGATTTTCGCTCGACAAGTTAGTCCATATGTACTTGAAGGAAATTGTAGTTCGTCATGGAGTTCCTGTGTCTATTGTATCTGATCGAGACCCAAGGTTTAATTCAAGATTTTGGAAGAGTTTTCAAGAATGTTTGGGAACAAGACTGAATATGATTACGGCCTATCACCCCCAGACGGATGGCCAAAGTGAAAGAACGATCCAGACAATCGAGGACATGTTACGTGTTTGTGCTATTGATTTCAAAGGAAGTTGGGATGAACATTTACCTCTGGTAGAGTTTGCTTACAACAACAGTTATCATGCCAGCATTGGGATGCCACCCTATGAAGCCCTTTATGGACGTAAATGTAGATCTCCAGTATATTGGGACGAAGTAGGAGAACGCAAGATACTTGGACCTGAACTGATACAGCAGACAAAGGAAATTGTTGGAATTATCCAGAAAAGATTAATAGGCGCACAAGATCGTCAGAGGAAATATGCAGACCAATCAAGGAAAGACATGGAATTTGAAGAAGGAAGCTTGGTATTATTGAAAGTATCACCGTGGAAAGGACTAACGAGGTTTGGGAAGAAAGGGAAGCTAAGCCCAAGATATGTCGGACCTTTTGAAATCCTAAAGCGCGTTGGCAAAGTAGTTTACGAGCTGGCGTTACCTCCGCACATGGAGCACATTCACAATGTTTTTCACATATCGATGCTCAAGAAATATAATCCAGACTCCAGGCATGTAATAGAATATGAGCCAATAGAGCTTCAGGCAGATTTATCATATGTAGAGAGTCCGATAGAGATTCTAGAGGAAAGAGTGAAAGTATTGAGAAATAAAGTGGTAAATTTGTAAGAGTATTATGGAGAAACCCAAAGGTTGAAGAGTCAACCTGGGAGTTAGAAAGTGATATGAGAGAAAAGTACCCTCATTTGTTTTCTTAGGAGATTCTGAGGACATAATCCTTTTAAGGGGGGAAGGATGTAATATCCGGGATATATCGTGTAATTATTTTTGATATTAAATAATTATTATGCGTGTTCAGTATCTATTCTGTGAGTTAATTGTTAAGTGTTATCTGTACTTGGATATTCAAAAATAATATTAATTGAGTATTTTAATTTTTATATGTCCAAAATAAAATATAAATAATTGTCATATCTTCCTAATTATTGTTATGTTGATTTATGGATTTATAAGAATCATATGAAATTTCTAAAATCTTTTTCCGGGTAATTAAAATCTATTTTATAAAAACGGGAACCAACCGACGTCACCCGTTGTTACGTTTTTGGAACCCGAAACTCTTCCGAGAACTCCTTCCTAACCTAATTGTAATATTCCGAGCATTTTCCATGTTTGGACTTTTTCGATCCGGCGTACGGTTTGTCCTGCGCGGGTCCCGGCGCAACATTTTCGATACAAAATTCGTTTCGGTAAATCAATAAAACCCGTATTTTCGATAAACGGGAGATTTTTATTAAACTATCACAATTATCACTTCGTAGTACGTGTAACCAGGCGCTGAGACCAAGACCGCAGTACAAATTGTACTAATTTGGATAATTATCCCGAAAACCGATACCGTTTGGATCAGTTTTTATAAATAAATGTACCATTTTATATCCGGAATGATCCAACGGGATACTAATTTTCCGTAAATATAAATAGCCTTTTACCGTATTTTATTTCGTATCAAAATCATTTGCAGACAGATAAATATATAATTTTACAGAGAAAAATCCTATATTCATAAACTGTTTCAAGAATCAAACCAACTTTTGAAGGTGTTATTGATCTTTGTTTGAAAAGCTCGAGTACTGGATTTGAAGATCTTGAGAAGCTCTATCAGAATCTGTAATCCATACACCCGCAGAATCAAAGGTTTTTTCTAAAAATTTATTTATTTTCGAATTATTTTTATGAAAAATATGAATTTTTGTTAGGTTGATTGTTTGTATGATTTGATGATTGCATGTTGTAGAGCTTGTTTTCCTGACGATTTTGGTATATTATACGTCTGATTTGGAGTTCAATAACATGTTCAAATTTGAGTTTGATTTTCAAATTTTAAAATTAGGGTTTATAACCCGTATGAATGTTTTCAATTGAAATTTGGGGGTTTTTGATTTAGGGGTTATTAGCTGTTGATTTATAGTGGGTTGTGTTCCTTATGAAATTTGCAATCGATTGATATATAGCTCGTGAACAGAGGATGCTTGAATCGAAGGGAGTTGTGTTTTAAAGATTTACAATGTTCGCCGGAAACCGGCGATGTTCTTGGCCAATTTCCGGCAAGAACAGGGATGATTAGAATGTTTTGATTGCATGAACAAGTTCCTGGTGTTGTGTAGTGTTGATCTGGAGGTGTTGGTGGGGTGAGGTCGCCGGGATCGTCTTCTCCGGCCACCCCCGATTTTCCGGCGACTGGAACTGCAAAATTGCAGTTTAGTCCTTGTATTTTTGAAGATGGTGAAGTTTATTCCCTGTAGTTTGCAAAGTTTTCAAAAATAGGATTCCTGTTTATAAAATGTTTAAAAATCATATTTCCTATTTATTTTTATTATAAAAATTCATTTTTAATTTCTGAAAATTCTAAAAAATTAGTATTTTAATTCCGAAAATTATTTTTAATTCAAAAATAAATCTGAATTAATTAGTTAATTAATTTTAGTTAATTTTTAATAGATTAATTGGTCAATTAATTCGAAAATTAATTGATTAATTGATTTAATTAATTATTAATTGATTTTAGTTAATTATTTAATTATTTTTAATTATTTAAAAATGATTTAAAAATTCCGAAAAATAGTTTCGAGCTTTAAAATATTATTCTAAATTATTTACAAGGCTCGATAATTATTCTTAAATTATTTCGGAGTCAGAATTGGCCAACCGAACCCTGTTTATTAATCCGAAATTGATCCAACGACCCGTTTTAATTCCGAAAAATGTTTTAAAAATCATTTTAAATACCAGAAAGCCCATTTATGACCCGAGACTTCTTTATAAACGATATGTCATTGATTACGTGATGTATTATGTGTTATACGTGACTTGTTGATTGACTATCGGTCTATATATTCGGTGTTTACTTGATTATTGTATAACTTTCAATCCGTTAATCGGATTTGGGTAAAACGAAGGGTAGATAGAAGTATGTGTTGAATAGAACTCTATAATTCGATTATTGATAGATGCTTATAAAATGTGAGCAGAAAAGGCAAGACGTAGGAAAGGGAAACAGGTAGTTGAGGAGTAAAACGATTGTGATTGGAAGGAGTGCAGAATAGTAAGCTAATACCAGGCAAGTGTTCTGTTCTTTCTCGAGATATTGTAGTACTTGATAGTCTTGTTGATATTGCAAGTGCTTGAAGCACCGAAACCCAACCCTGATTCCAGTTATTGCTCTTGAGCCATGAACCTTATTCTTTCTAGACCATTGATTGTTGTATACTCAAACACGAACCTCAAGTATACGATACTACTCCACAAATATATGGAAACAAAATCCCAAACACTGAACTGAATTACTTGTATACTCAACCATTGTATCCTATACTTTGAAAGCCCAAATCTTTGAAACCCTGAAATGTTGATTCCTTTATTATCCAATTCTTTAATTACCCAGCATCTAAACTTTTAAATTACTTTATTGATCCTTACAAAGATTGAAACCTTTTCATTGTTAAACACTCATTGTTGTTAATGATTCTGGTTATTGTTTATTATTTCATATTCTGTTATTATGTTAGAATTGGATTGTTTTTATAAAATTGTGGACCAGATTCATGGTCAGACCATATAATGGTCAAGTTAGGCCAATGTGTGCCTTGGATCCAGTAGTTAGAGCAATGCTGTGTGCCTTGCTCGGGGTTAGTGCGTGACTGATCAGCAGCCTAACCTTGGTTTTTAAATTAAAAGTATAATATCCAATTCTAAATCATAATCCATTGTTCACTTGATATCATAACCATATTCACCTGATGATCACTATTCTCAGTTTTGTCATTGTGACTTGCTGAGCTAGTTAGCTCATTTGTGCGATGTTGTTTATAATCTTTCCAGTTAATAAGGAACCAGTTGGTAACGAGGATCCCCAGACCAGCGCGAGAGCTAGGGGTTCAGGTTGAGGAAGCTGAGCTAGTAGGCTTCTTTTGGAATAATCTAAGTCTGTAAAAATTGTAATAATGTTTAATAATTAGTTTGAGTTTGGAATAGTTAGGATTTGAACGGTTTGTAATATATTAGTTTGTTTGGCTTGTGTGCATACTTTAACCTGTTGCGGTCCGTGGTGGTTGGTAAGTAGGGTCACTGCATATATTATTATTATCTTTATTATTGTTATAAGCAGGTTATAAATAAGGTGTGAGTGTGGACCCCAAACTTCTGACCCGGGTTTGGAGGGCGCCACATAATGTAAAACAATAACATCACATAGTCATAAGTAGCACTTAATAGAGTACATTGGCTCTGTCGAAAACTCTAAACAATCTTGACTTCAGTTAATTTCATTAGCTAAATTTCTCAAAAGCAAATTTTAATATTTTAACAAATTGTGCTTCCAATTCATTATTTTCTTATTGTTGAACTGCATTTATAGCTCCACCTCCAACATCTAGGCCTATAATAAATAATATACGCACTGTTAGGATCAGTCGTAGACATGTCCAGTTTGTGGCAACAACTATAGCAGTAACAATAACATCAGTTATGAAAGATAATAGTGGGCAGAACCATGGAAGGAGTCTATAATCTCGCTTTTTTTCCGCACATCAAACAAAGGGTCTAAGGCAGGGTTAGATAATTTGTTAAATACTTTTTTTTCTGTTTTTGAAAGGAATATGAGGTAGGGGTGAGCGGAGCACGGTGCGGGCGGTGCGGTTTCGAAATTTTTTAATAAATACAAAAATTATATTAATTAAATTCCCGAATAATATAACAAATTCGCCAATATTCTTCAATAATACAAATTAAAAATTCCACACTATAAAGTTTAACGTAAAAACTTAGCTCGACAATTAAATGAGTTCACTATTAAATAGGTGGCTTTGTACCATGTGTCTCATTATTTTTGAAGAAACACAAATAGGATGATCACCACGCAACAATTGATCTTGTAGAAACAAGATGATCACTAAGCAAGCACTCCTAATATGTTAAATGGAATCAAACTTAATAAATGGAATCATGAAATATAACTATTATATATATATATTAAATATTACGGTGCAGTGCAGTTTGATCCGTATTTCAGAAATTTAAAACCACAACCCGCACCGCACCGCGCGGTTTATTAAAAATTCAAACCGCAACCGCACCACGAAATTTAAAAAACGCGTTTTGCGGTGCAGATTGGTGCGGTGCGGGCGGTTTTTGCGGTTTGTGCGATTTTCTGCTCACCCCTAATATGAGGTCATACCTTTTATTTCTCTTGCCTTCTTGTGACTCTGGATGTTTTAATTCTTTTATTTTCTACACACCTCGTGGCATTGTTTGACATGACATTATTTGACATAGTGAATTTTTATATATAGTCTCGAAACTTGAAGTATGACATTGTTTTAAATTATGCCAATGTTGGTTAAATTTATGAAGTTCTGGTATGATTATACTCATTTGGCTCTGCACCTATACTTGTAGGGAAAAATGAGAACTTTAGTTGAAAAAGTCACCGAAATTTCTAGGCCAAGCATGGGGCCATGGTTCCTCAAAGTGATTGAGCTAGAGAGGGTTTAAGCCTTTAAGGGTTTGAACGAAGAATGCCAGGGATTCGGTTTTCAACTTTTGCAAAACATCCTTCAGTACCACCACTAACCTCAAGTCCACAACTCTCCTTTCAAACACATACACATAATTTAATTAAACAAAGTCTATTTCTTTGCTTCTGCGTTTTTCTGTATATTTGTTAATTATCATACTTTTCACTTATGTACACTCAGTTCCATTATTTAGTTTTTAGACTTAAGTATCATTTTTACGGATTGAATAACGGTGTCAAATTCAAAATAAAATGTAATTTATAATTTTACTGGAATCTTATTTTCATTTTTAAAATATAATTAGTATTTGACACCAGAAGAATCATAGAAAGCAAGCTAATTTGTCTTATGTTGTGTCGGTTGGTCAAACATAAAACTAACCTAAGCTAGGTAGCATTTTTTAAACAATTGCTGAGTGCTCAAATACATGTCCAACAACTCATTTTTCAAAATAACTTATGAGGACAATATGTTTGGAAAACATTTTTGTCATCTTAGCTAAGCGCTAAGTTAAAATATTTTAATGGATCAGAAAGTAGTAAGTTAAATATAGCTTTGAGATAAAAGTGAAAGTTGAGTTTGTATGTAGTACATATTTGCTAAAATGACCTATAATCACCAATTCTAAATATCAAAAGAAAATATTCTTAATGCGACATATAATATTTATCATTTTTATTTTAAAGATCGCAAATAAAATAAATTTAAGAGAACATTCGAATAAGTGATCATACATGAGTGATTTAAAACATGTCACTATCTTGATTAACCCATCAAAAAATTTAAAAATACTTTTGATATTTTTTCGAACCGCGCGAAGCGCGGTTTTTTCACATAGTTCATTAATAAATGAATATACACCTTGATATCACTTATCAGACACCTTTATCTTGAGTCAGTTCATTTTAATCTCCGAAGTCATTAAATCCCAAAGAGACTTCACAAAGTCCTTCCACTCAGCAAAACAAACAACTTTCTTGACATGCCTACTCTTTTTCCGCTCACATATTACCTAGGCCTCAAGAATGATCTAAAACATTTTCACTGTCATCTTCAATCACCGGATTATAACAAAATCAGATGCTTGATATAAATGGTACTCCATCCGTCCTTATCTATACTATCTATACTATACTACAATAACCGGAATGGGGTATAATTTGTAGTTTGGTTAACCCCTTATTTTGGTTATCCCTTTCCATCTTAACTGTCGGATCTTTTTCATCAAATAATCAGAGCCGTTAGATCCAAATACTAAAAAAATACACTACATAAGTTCTCAGGTTCGAATCCCGTCAACACCAAACATTTATATTATTATTTATAAAGATACATATAAGTTCTCAGGTTCGAATCCCGTTAACAACAAATATTTATATTATTATTTATAAAGATACATATAAATTTTCAGGTTCGAATCTCACAAACAACAAATATTAAAATAGATCACATCAATCATATACTATTTATACAATTTGAACTTAACTTCAAATTATACATAATAAAAATATAATTATATAATTATTATTTAGTATTTAGTTATTTATATAAATTTTTTTATAAATTTACATAAAATATAAATAAAAATATAAAAATATTTACCGAGACCCGTGCATCGCACGGGTTATAAGTTA
Source organism: Apium graveolens (assembly GCF_009905375.1). Lineage (NCBI taxonomy): Eukaryota > Viridiplantae > Streptophyta > Magnoliopsida > Apiales > Apiaceae > Apium > Apium graveolens. The sequence goes on from NC_133655.1 coordinate 283,043,718, forward strand.
GTAGGTTCTTAATATTTGAAACGGAGTGATCGACACGCATTTTAAGACTCTTATCTATTATAGTTTCATAAATTATTGTATAAAAAAAATTTTTCTTCTGATTAAATATTAAATTAATGTTTAAATTTCTTTCAAATTTTTTTTAAGCATTAAAATACATGTTGAACACTATGTTTCAAATATTAAGAACCTATAAGGTATAAGCATAAAAGCAGTAGTAGTAACTAACATTTATGCATGTCAATGAGAGAAGCTAGAGTGTTATCATGGAATTGTAGGGGAATTAACAACCAAGTTGTTAGAAGGAACATAAGGACAATATGTCACAAGTCTAGGGGAAATATTTTATTTTTGCATGAAACAAAATGTGGTTCTTGGCACAAAGACATGGAAAATTTTATGTGGAATTCTGATTTGCATGATTGGGTATATCAGAATTCTCGAGGTCTCTCAGGGGGTTTAACATACTCTTGGGACAAGAATTTGTATACTTGTGTGGGTTTTGCACAAGATTGGAACTGGATTTGGTTAGCACTAAGATGTCAGGTTAAAGGAATAATAATAAACATAGTGAATATATATAATCTAGTAAATCAGCATGGCAAAAGAGAATTGCTAAAAGTGCCCCACTACATTCTGACATGTTGTGGTAGTATAGAGTGGCTGTTTGTCTAGTTGATGATTTCAATAGTGTAAGGGATCCCTCACAAAGGGTGAATTGCGAGTATCGACAAAGAAACTCTATTTATTTTAATAGATTTATCAAGAACAATATCCTACTGGACTTGGAATTTAACAATTCTAAATTCACTTGGTTTAGAACAGATGGAAAATATAGTAAGCTAGATAGATTTTTGTTAAATGATAGATAGTGGAAAACGGTTAACTTGGAGCCAACCACTATGTTCAGGATGTTGTCTGATCATAAACCTATTAGGGGTCATTTGGTTCGTTGAGTGGTATCGGGTTGGAATCTGGAATCGGGTTAAACGGGTATGAGTTTGGAACTTGATACTTGATATCACCTGTTTGGTTCAAAAATAGGATGAGAATGTATTTCGTAATTGATAAACTAATTGGAATCAAGAATCAAAAGAAATTTAATTATTTTTTTTGTTAATTTATAATTTTAATATTAAAAACTAAAATTATACACAATCACTTGATTTAATCATAATTAGTAAGGCTAAAAATATAATTTTTTTGAAAAATACCTAAGGCTAAAGATACTTTTACAAATATACTATAATATTTAAAAAAAATTGCAAAAATACTATTTTACAATTTTTATTGTGAAAATACTACTTAATGCAACTTGATTCAATTAGATGCAATTTTTGACGAATTTATGTCACTCCATGTAACCTCAAATTCAACATAAAAAACTCGATTCAACTAGTTGTATGTCTGCTTGATTTTGATTGATTCTATATTTTTGCAAAAAAATTAAAAGGTAGTAAAATCGCAAAAAAAATAAATAAATAAGCTAGTATTTTTGATAATTTTTCTTATTAAAATATGAGTTAAAAATATTTTTACGTAGTATCTAAGAAAATAAAATATACATTCACATTTTTTATTCATCAATATTAAAGTTTAAGCTAAAATAGAATTATACTTTAGTTAAAAACAAAGACGAGCGAGAGAAAATAATGAAAATGATACCCAATATATGATTTAGCTCATACCCATCTCTTTCGGGAATGAGTTTTAAAACAAATTTTTTTTAACCAAACAAATACTAGTTTTATCCATTCCAACCCCATATCTCAAACCAACATTTTTTAAACTGAACACCCCCTTATTTTCCAAACTCTCGAGAGTCTATCATAAATAATAACTGTATACATGAACACCCATCCCGGAAATATGGTGGGTTACTTATCTTCATGCATGCATGGTCAATAGATAAGGTTGAGTGTTGATATGATGCATAAATATGTTAGAGTAATAAAGGTAGGCAACCATATAAAACAAAATAAGGTGTTAACACAGCAACTAGACGTTTGATAATATCATCTTGAAAATTTGGAAAGCAGCCTACTCAATGATATACTAATAATCCTAAGCGAGGCTATTTAAGTTGTTTATTAGTGTGTCATAATGATTAAATCATTAAACACAAACCCTAGAGCTTTCCTTGTAGTTCCCCAAAAAGTTATTACATTCCCCATAAAACCTATGATACACTGCATGCGTAAGGAGCAAAACCTCTTCATATTTCCCTTTTAAAATAAACCCCTCTAGTTATGAAAAGCAGTGAACTATTAATTTCAACTAACCTATTTCTCATCCCAATAACCAAAAGAGGAAAAGCCTAAAAAAACATTTTTAGAATTTTCTCCTGGTACACTTCTCAACCCGCTCATATTGAAAGAATTCTCAACCTCTTGAGCAAGTTTTCTGGAGATTTCTTGTACCAGCTTCTTACTATCTAAGATTAAGATACTAACTTTTGTTCCTTCTAACTTACTCCAGTATCTGTTAATGTTATACAAGCCTTTCTTTCTAGTTCTATGACCGAAGTAACAGTCACCAGCCCTGAGAAAGTCATGATAATCTTATTTGAGTGATCCTTGATCAATCTTCCAGTTCCGGCTAGCGCTCCATTTTCAACATAGTAACTTCCATCTACAAAGCCTATTAAATCATATCCTTGAGACAACAAACTCATTTTCTTTATTCTCCAAGTAGAAGTAACTACGCTTATTGAGTTTGAGTGTCACCATTCCACTTCCTTATGAACTACCAGTTCTGCAGCCACATTCCACTCAGTTGTTCTTTGTTTAATGAGAAAAATAAATTGTCCCAAAGTTATTCTTGAATTTTAAAAATGCATGCATTTCTTTCTTTCCATAATATCCAAAGACTAGCTGTGATAACAATCTCTCATATATTCCTCCCTAGACTATCCGAAAACAGTTTTTTTGTGCTCCACATTGTACACAAATTTTCTATATAATCTCTTGAATCCAAACCCCAACAGCCACCAACTCAATACAGAAACCCATAATTTTCTCACCAAGCAATATTTAAAAAGTAGATGCTCTAAGCTTTCTTTGTCCTGTCCACATAATGGACATGCAACACTTCCAAAACTATTTCTTAGTCTTTCAACAAGAATGCCTTTCGTTGGAATAACCCCTAAATACATTTTCCAAAGAAAGATCTTGGCCATTGGAGGGATCTTTAGCTGCCATATGAAATACTATTCCACCTTCTGATAGTCCATTATATTCTTTTAACAGCTTATAGCTCCTTTGACAGAGTAACCATCTTGCAGGGGGTCTAGTTCAGTGAATCCGCTTTATTTGTGAGTTTGAGATTGCATAAAAGCTTAACCATGTCATTTACCTTCTCTATCTCCCAACTTCTGAGATTTCTCTCCTAGAAATCTTCTGAGTAAAGAAAAATCATGAAAAATCCAGAACCAGTAAGATGCTCTCCGCGGCCTGCCTGCCTTTGAAAAAACCATATTGATGCTCATCCAGAACTTTTTCTTGGATTAAAAAGATTCTATTTGTTAGATTTTCATCAAGAGTTTGGAAGAATTATTGATTAGGATAATGTATCTAAAATCAATCAAAACACTCGGCTTTGTAACCTTGGGAACAATTAAAGAGGAGTTCAAACCTTGTGGGAGTGTCAATTTTTTTGCAAAATTTGCATAACACTCTAGAAGCTTATCTTTGATCTTAGGCTGTGTATGTTCATCCCATAAGGCCCGGGAGCCTTGTGATGTCCAGAAAGCTTGTTGATCTTCATTATATCTTCATCAAAAAGCTTGGCATCTAAAAAATTTCCAAGAAGCAACAATTTGTGAGGCCCTTTGTTATAGAGGGTACTGAAATGATTTAAAAAGGCCTTCTTTAGCTCAGAAGGGTTATTAAGAATATTTCTATCGACTACAAGTTGCTTAATATTATTCTTAAACCTTCTTTTTTGGATAGCTTGATCGAAAAATCTTGTATTTTTATCCCCTTTAGCTATCCAATTTTGCATAGCCTTCTGCTTTAACTGAGAGTTAAGATTGCAATGGCATTCTTTTAGATCCATTTTGGATACCTCCACTTCATTACCCCATTTATTATTGTTGTCGAGATAATCCAATATCTGTTGCAGCTTTTCTATGTGTGTCTGCAAATAAATCCTGGTCTGTAAACTCCAACCTTTTTTAATTGCTTCAATTTCCTTCAACATAACCTGGACATTAAGATTGGCAAGGACCATTCTATTTGACTAAAACTCTTCCAGAGCTTTAGCTTTATTCAGGGAATCTTCCTTGAGCCACCAGTTGAATACTCTGAAAGGCTTGGGACCCTAATTGTGTTGGAAGCGCTATGGGCTTCACTTTTTTTTTAAATCAAACTCTATATATAGAGTAAATAAGATTTGATAAGTAAATAAACACTTCACTTTTATTTCAAGGAAAGCTACAACTTCTTTGTAATACAAATGCAGGCTACAGTTTTTTTTATTTCACTCACGCACACAACACAAAATGGAGCTTCTCCTTCTTTTTTCTTTTGCAATATATATTTGCAGTCTACTTTTACACATATTCCTGCCACTAGTATATATAGTAGATATATTTGCTAACTTAGCCTATATGTATTACAGGCACTGATGCACATGTACACAAGACCCGTCTGGTTTTATTGAGCTGTAACTATTAATTTCCTTCAACCCACCTTAATTCATGGATTCAACATATGACCAGCTGCTTTCCTTATTTTCAAGATGATATTAGCAAACTTCTAGTTGCTGTGTTAACTCTTTGTTCTGTTTTGTATGGCTGCATAACTTTAATTACTCTAACATATTTATACATCTTGTCAACACTCAACCTTATCTATTGACCATGCATGCATGAAGATAAGTAGCCCACCATATATCCGGGATAGGTGTTCATTTATACAGTAATTATTTATGATAGACTCTCGAGAGTTTGGAAAATCTAACACTCCCCCTCAAACTCGACTTTGCATTTTAAACTTCATCTTCATTTTATGAAATACATCTGGCTTCAATGGCTTTGTAAATATATCTGCCAAATTTTCTTCGGTCTTGCAGTGCACCGGTTCCACAATTTTATCATTAACTTGTTCGCGAAGAAATTGTTATTTTATGTTGATTTACTTGCTGCGACTGTGTGACACCAGATTTTTTGCTAGAGAAATAACAAATTTATTATCCACGTAAATTGTAACCGGATCTTCCTTTGCAAGATTTAACTCTCCCAATATGTAGCTTAGCCACATAGCCTGACATGCGCACGCTGCTGCTGCAATGTATTTTGTCTCACATGTTGAGAGGGCAACTGTCTGTTGCTTCTTTGATGACCATGAAAATATTATTGAACCGATATGAAAAGCATATCCTGAAGTACTTTTCCGGTCATCCAAATGTCCACCATAATCACTTTCTGAATAGCCGACTAATTTTGAATCTTGAGAATGCGTGTAAAATAATCCGTGATCAAGTGTTCATTTTATGTACCTCAAAATTCTTTTAGCCGCCATGAAATGATCCTGGTTCAGTTTCCCCATGTACCTACTAACCAATCCAACTCCATACATAATATCTGGATGAGTAAAAGTTAGGTATCTCAGACTTCCAACCAAACTTTTAAACAATGTCGGATTTACGGACTCCCTCGTTGAATCAACTCTGAGCTTTATGCTCGGTTCTGCTGGAGTGCTCACTGGTTTGCATTCCTCCATTATGAACTTCTTTAAAATCTGCTCCGCATATTTTTTCTGTGACATAAAAATCCCATCTTTGCTTTGCTTGACCTCGACTCCAAGAAAGTACGATATTTGACCAATATCTGTCATCTCAAATTCATTAGTCATAACATTCTTAAAATCATTGAACATACCAGGGTTATTTTCGGTAAATATCATGTCATCCACGTATAAGCACACGATCATAATGTCTCCCCCTGAATTTTTCTTCGTATAAAGGGCATACTCGTATGGACTCTTCACGAAACCATTTTTCTGAAAATATTCATCAACTCGCGTGTTCCATGCTCGTGGAGCTTGCTTCAAACCATATAAGGCTTTCTTCACTCTGTAAACTTTGTTTTCCAGGCCTTTCTGAACATATCCGGGAGGCTGCTCAATATAGACTTCTTCTTCAAGATAACCATTCAGAAATGCTGACCTGACATTTATATGAAATATTTTCCACTGGTTCTGAGCTGCAATTGCTGTCAGAAGTCGTATGGTATCAACTCTTGCAACTGGTGCGAATACCTCGTCATAGTCAATGTTATATATTTTCTTTTAGCCTTTAGCCAGCAACCTTGCCTTGTACTTTTCCACTTCTCCATCTTGATTGGTCTTTGTCTTATAGACCAACTTGACATCAATTGCTTTATGTCCTTCTGGAAGATCTGTGAGCTCCCAAGTATCATTCTTCTTGATTGCATCAATTTCTTCATCCATGGCTTTGATCCATTTGCTTTCTTCAGAAGCTTCTTTAAATGTAACTAGATCACATTCAACCATTAAGAAAAATAATGAATAATCAAATAATGTTTGTACTGGACTTGTTGCTTCGTAGATATTATCCAGACTTCGCATTTTCCTCGGTGTTCCCCCTGAACTGCCGCTTCCTCCTGTTGATGGTGTTGATGCGGGAGTTTGTTGAGTTGGACTTTGTGGTGGAGTTGGATCATTATCTCCGTCATCTTCAATGTTGGAGTCGTCACCGTCGTTATCATCATCGTTAAAGAATAAACCAATAACTTTTCTTTTTTCTTCGCTCCATCTGCAGTAATCTGATTCATCGAACTCAACATCTCGAGAAATGATTAAATTCTTTGTTAGGGGATTATAGTGTCTGTATACCTTCCTCCTTTTGTCATATCCGGTAAAGATGCATTTTTCACCTTTGTCATCCAGTTTCTTCCTTTTCTGGTCGGAACATGAGCATATGCAATACACCCGAAAATTCTGAGATGTCCAACTGATGGTTTGCTTCCACTCCATGCTTCATTTGGAGCTTTATTTCTTACATATTTTTTGTTGGACAGCGATTCAACAAATAAACTGCACACAAAACAGCTTCCGCCCAGAAAGTTCTCGGTGAAGGGTTTTTAGCACATAAACGCAATGAAAACGTAAATTTAAATCTTAAAAAAAAAACCGAAACCCTCCGCAGGATCCATGCGAAAAATAATATTTAATTCGTAGTTCAGTATGTTTACCTTAAGAAGCTTTACGTTAATGGAAAAATGGAGGTCTTTAATAGCGATCCAAGAACGATGAGCAGAGATCCCTAGCAGCTGCTCCTCAAGTGTGAAGCACTCCACCGGTATCCACCAAAAGATCAATGTAATGGAGGAGGAAGAGGTTGAGAGAATTAGTTGTCTCTCTCTATTTGTAGTTTAGAATTAGGGTTTTTATTTGGGTTGAGGCAAATAAGGTTTATAATAGTATATTTATAGGCAATATTTTTAGCTGAAAATTTTCCCATAAAATATTATTATTATTAACCCTTTAATTGATTATTCTTATTAACCAATTAACTAATAATTAAAACACCTTTAATCATTAATCTCTTTTCTAAACACTTTAGAAAAATAATTCTCTCACCTGATTTAATTTCCAAAATAAAATTCTTAATTAATAATATTAAGAACTTTTCTTAATTAATTTTATAATTAATTAAATCTCATTTAATCAATTATTAAATTTTCTAATTAATTATTTATTTCACAAATAAATAATTACCAGCCATTATTAATTAATTCCTCCACCATTAAATCATTCTCTTTTATGGTGTGACCCTGTAGGTTCAATATTAAGCCAGTAGTAGAAATAAATAATAATAAAACTATTTTATCATTATTTATATAAATTCTCTAATTTATTAAATATGATTAATTAATAAATTAATCATGTTTATTCTACATCGTGAGGGATACTTCTCAGCATATCGCGACTATCCGGGTAATACGAATTCACTACTTAGAATACCAAGAACCTATTCAGTGAATAGTTACCGTACAATTAATTCCTTCTACCCTGCAATGTCACGATTAAATACAAGGCATGGAACTTGTGTCAAGCCTATCTTATTTAATCATTTGCTTTCACATTCAACTATACTTAGTTCTAATTAATGTAAATTAGAAACTCCTTTCTAATTTCATTCACTCTGGCCAGAGATTCCTGAACTAGCATAAGTGGATCAGCATTGAACATTCTCTTCCTTCACTTGAAGGGGTAGATCCTTTATTGATCATACACTATCTTCGTGTATAAATTCCTACACCCAGTAGAGCCCTTATTATTGTCCCTAGAGACTAAGAACTAAACCAAAGTATAGTTCAGTGTACACAAGATGACTATGATGACCTCAAGTCTAAGGATATTTGTACAACTATAACTATGTGAACATCTGCTGACACGTGAGTGAACTCCATCAGTTGTTCAGCTGTATGAGTCATGTTCAGTGAACTTATTCTATAATAAGCACCTACATACTAGCTACAGTGTCACCACACAAATGTCTATGAGAACAGACATCCTTCATAACGAAGCAAGCATAGTATGTACCGATCCTTGCAGATTACTAATTACCAGTTAGTAATCCTACGACCAGGAAATATTTAAGTTCAGAGTTATCATCTTTTTAGGTCTCATTATTATAATCTCATCATAATCCATAAAAAGCTTTATCCTAAACTATGGTATATCTTATTTAAACACTTAAATAGATAAAGCCCGCAATAAAACCAAAACAAGTCTTTTATTAATATTAATGAAATCAAAATAGATTACATAAAAGTTATTCCTAAATCATCATACATGATTGGACTTAGGACACATCTCTTTCACTTGGCAAGTGCTTTGCTTTCACCATACTCCTTGCCATGTCAAGAATTGTGCGATTCTTCCTTTCTACAACACCATTTTGTTGAGGAGTATATGTCGTTGTCAACTGATGATTGATGTCATGTGCTCTGTAAAAATTTATGAACAAGTTTGAAGTATACTCACCTCCTCTTTCTGATACGAGTATCTTCAAATACTGGACACTTTATTTTTCCGCCAGTGCTTTGACCTCCTTGAATTTATCAAGAGCCTCCGATTTTTCTTTGATGATATACACCCAACTTTTCCTGCTAAAATTATCAATAAATGTTAGGTAATACATATTACCTCCAAGTGATGGAATATCAAATGGACGAGCTATATTTGTGTAAACTATCTCCAATAGCCTCCTGGATCTCCATGATTTTCCAACGAGAAAACTTTTTCTGTGTTGCTTCCCCTTGACACATGCTTCACACAAATTTTCTGGTTCATTGATTTCTGGAAAGTCGTCCACCATCTTTGTCTTTGACAATAATTTCAAGCCATAAAATCCAAGATGGCCAAATCTTAAATGCCATAACCATGAGTCGTTTTTAATGACCGACTTCAAACACTTCTGCACCTTTGTCTGCATATCGAGTGTGAATAGGCGATTCTTTGACATCTCCACATTCGCGATCAATTCTCGAACCTGATTTCTGATGTTAAGAGAATTATCCTGCATCTGAATATTATATCCTTTCTCTACAAGGTGGCCAAGACTGATGATATTACTTTTCAAAGCAGGTATATAATAAACATCATTTATATACCTTCTATCACCATTTTTTGTCATAATCGTAATTGTACCTTTTCCTTTGATTGGAATTTTTGAAGAATCACTAAAAGTGACTTCTCCTGTGATAGTCTCGTCTATCTCCGTAAATAAATCATTGTGGCCGGACATGTGATTGCCCCCACCGAAATCAATATACCAAATATTCTTCTTCCCTTCCTCGTCTCCTTTGTAAGTAAGGAACATAGCAGAACCAACATATTTGTCTTCTTTTCGTGCTGCAAAATGACCCATTTCTTCCATTTTTTGTTCTCTACACTCGTAACTGAAGTGACCAAATTTATTACTATTATAACATTGAAATTGAGATTTGTCACCTCGTTGAAATCCACCTCTTCCTCAGCCTCTAAAATTCTGACCACGACCAGATGGTTGATAACCTTCAGAATGTTGGCCTCTGTTGAAAGACTGCCTTCCACGTCCTCGTTCACATCGGTAGCCACCTCTAAATCCACCTCTGCCACGTACAGAACTGCTACTCCCAAAACTATCACCAATGGACACCTTACTTTGCAATGCCTTTTTCAAGTGGCTTGCATCATCATACTGGTTCATTCGTTGCTCATGCGCTTGAAGTGAACCAACCAGCTCATCAATCGAAATTGTTGACAAATCTTTTGACTCCTCAATGAAGTAACCACACAATAAAATTTTCTGGTCAGCGAACATAGGAGTTTTTCCATGACCCGAACATCATCGAGACTTTCACCATTTCTTTTCATCTCATTTGTCACGGCTTTCAAGCACGTAAAAAATTCACCAATATTTTCAGAACTCTTCATCTTTAATTTTCGAACTCCCCGCGTAGCACCTGGAGCCGCACCTTTTTAAACTTTTCAACTCCTTGGAATGATTTTTGCAAAATCTCTTACGCTTATTTTGCCATTTTTGCTTCAGAATTTTTTTAAAAGGTTGAGTCATCAATACCTTGAATAATTGTATATAACTCCTTTTTATCTTTTTTCCGGGTCTATTTTAAAATCATCTTCTCTGCATTTGTAAGGGCCTCATCATTTACGGGCTCGTCATAACCACTTTCAATAATTTCCAAATTATCGTATGAACCGAGTAACACCTTCATTTGAATATTCCAGTTCCCATAATTTGTGGCTGTCAATCTTGGAATGTTGGGTTGCACCATATTTGCCATTTTTAGAAACGTAACATTGGCTCGGATACCACTTGTTGGAAGCGCGTATGGGCTTCACTTGTTTTTTTAAAAATCAAACTCAATATATAGAGTGAATAAGATTTTATAAATAAATAAACACTTCACTTTTATTTCAAGGAAAGCTACACCTTTTTTGTAATACAAATGCAGGCTACAGTTTTTTTTGTTTCACTCACGCACACAACACAAAAATGAGCTTCTGCTTCTTTTTTCTTCTGTAATATATATATGTAGTCTACTTCTACACATATTCCTGCCACCAGTATATATAGTAGATATATTTGCTAGCTTAGCCTATAGGTATTATAGGCACTGATGCACATGTACACAAGACCTGCCTGGTTCTGTTCAGCATATGACCAGCTGCTTTCTGTAGGCAGAGAGGTATATCAGGATGATGGGCACTTTAAAAAGCTATAATAAAAATCTCATGTGGTTTTTAAAAAATATGGAAGGAGGTAATGTAAATGTTAATGCTCGCTGGATAATGCTACGGATTGGGGTGTTCAAGTGCAATGTGCACACGATCTTTAGGAAAGTGGCGTTTCAGAATGGGAATCGCTCAAGTATTGGTTTGATTTTTCAGAACAGTAGGGGTCTAATCCTTCATATGATGGTGGGCTCATTGGAGTTTGGATATAGAAAAGGTAATGAGTTTCGGGCTTTCTTAGAAGGTTTGAAGGAAGCCTATTACAAAAACTACACGAACATTGTTTTGGAGACAGATCTTATTGATTCTCTTTGGGAATGAGATCAATCTGTTAAAAAGTATAAGATTCTGTTAGGGATTTCCTCTGTACCCTTAAGGTTTTAGTGTGACTATTTACTTAACATGACATCAGAGCTCGGTTTAGGGAGGGTTCGAGTCCTCCCACCCCTATTTATTTAATTTAGATATTTATTGTTAGTATTAATATTGGTCTTAGTTGTAGTTGTCGTTGTCAATGATAGTGAAAAGTATAGTACGATTGAGTGGCAGTGTTAAAGAGTAGAAGATCATGTTCAAGCCTTCCTCTACAACCTTAAGACACACTAGAAAGAGATGGTGATCTTAGAGGATCCTTTGGGGAGAGTTGAAGAACTATGGAGTCTGGACATGGGTTTAGGACCTATTGACCGAAGGTTTAGGGTGGCCTTTCAGAGAGCTATTGAGCCTGTTTTAGTGGGGGATTAGTGGCGCTAGAGGCCGGAAAAGGAAACAACTTAGATGATAGTGTTATGATGAAATCCATGAAACAATAGGGGTACAACTGTTGGGAGAAGAAGTTGGTATGCAGGGTCTAAGAAAGATTGTGTTTAATGATGTTTAGTTTCTTTGTCTAGTCGAGGTGGGGTGTAATGTTTAGACCAACTGGTTGTACGAATTCTAGCCTTATTTTAGTCTATTGCTGCCTTTCCAATTTAAAATATAACCACTTGGAGATGGAGGCACCAAGGAGTATGAAGAATTTTTTTTTCTCCAGTAAGCATATTCATGATGTAGGTCAGGAAATGTAAGCATATGGTGCTATCATATAAGTCAGGCATTGACCATAGTGAGATTTTGGTCGCCCACATATATGTGTGAAATATATTGGTGAGATAATTGTGTATTTTGAAGAAAAAATTAGAAATTTATTAATGTTTTTAATTTTTTTAAAGAATGATAACAAAATATTATGAAATGATTTTAAATTTTGAATATCATTTTAAAAATAAAGGTATCATTTTAAAAATAAAGGTGAGGGCTTTTAACTCCACTTATTAAAGTTTTTTATTGTAACATATATAAAGTTCAAAAAGAAGCAAAAAAATATATTTCTGTAAGTTGAGTTTAACTTGTAATTTGAAATTTGAGAGATTTAGAGCATCTTCAACCATCTTCACATGTTAGCTAAAAAGTCTAGGTGACACAATTATATACACATTAGCTAAAAAATATAGTACACCAACCACACGATATCTGTTAGCAAAAAATTTAGATATCCTGTATCACATCTTCTATATGTGTTGATCCTGTAGTCATTAGCTAAAAAATCCACATCAGCTGTCAATTTTTGCCCTTATTTTAACCTAACTTTGCACATCAATACACACATATATTTATATTTAATATATAATAATGTGCTCAAATTTTTATTTCATATTTAATATTTTAATTTTATCTTATATTAAGTGTCAAAATATGATTTTCTTATTGACCAATTTTATTAACTATTTTAATAAACATTACATATTTATAAAAAAATTAATAAATCTAATCTAATATAATATAATAAAATATAATATAAATATAAATATAAAATTTTATTATACATATAAGTATATGTTTTTAACACATATAAGTTCCTATTATACTTATATAATTATATGTATTCAATATTTTTTCATTAAATAAATATTTTATTTTTACTTATATTTAATTAAATATTTAAATTTATTAGAACATGTGAAATTTTCATATATATAAAATAATTTAAAAATGCATATAACATACTATTGTTGAATTTAGCTAATTAATAGTGGAGCAAATAACCATACAGATTCAACAAAATATTAGATGAAGATGATTTAGCTAACCATTTTAGCTATTATGCTTGGAGATACTCTTATTAGACAAAAAGTTACTTGAATAATTAAAATTTTAATAAAGAGATAAGATTCTAATCCAGCTCTTTTCTAACTGTTTCAAATCTCAAATTGTATATATGAACTACAACTATAATCCAGCTGTTTTTAAGGTATATATGATTGTAATACAGCTGTTTCTTTCTGTTTTAAATTTAAAAAATGTATATATTATTATACGTTTTAAATATCAAAAGTATATATGATTGTAATACAGTTGTTTTCTACATTTTTAAATAAATATATAGGGTTGAGTTCTATGGAGTCCACCTTTTTGTCGGAGTCCTCGGAGTCCATCTACATTCTGCAAATAAAATATCTTGTAAAACGTTTTATTTTGCAAAACATGTCACACAAATAGCATAACTTTAACAAAATCATGCAAATCTCATATATTTACATTACAATATGTATGTTCTGCAATATATTCTGCAACATGAACATTTATGTTCTGCAAACTAAACATGTTTTGTAGAATAATATATTTTTGTAATGTCTTGCTTGAAAAATGTATGCAATCTACAAGATTTTTAATAGAATAGTGATGTTTGTCGAAAAATAATATGTTTTGGAATATTTTAAGCTATATTTTACTTGCAACATATATGGACTCCCAGGACTCCAATTAAAAGTGGACTCCATAGAACTTTACTTATGTATATATGAATCTGATACGTTTTTTCATCCCCTAACAAATTCGAGGGGGCTATATATACCGCCTGGTAACTTGATCCAACTCACACATACATTTGATAGCATTGTTCTTTACTATCAAAATACAACCATTTTTTTTCTCTCCCTCACCTTTTCTCAACCTTTGTAAGTAATACATAGGCAATTTACCTTCTTCTCAAAGATTTTCCACTTCTCCCCCTTTTTTCCTTTCTGTGTAAGTAATATATAATCAATTTAATTTATAGTAATCATTACTTTTACTTTTATTGTATGCATTTTTAATGTCCATAAATATGGATTTATGTACAAAACTTCATTTTCTATTAATGATTTTGAAGTCATACATTTCCTACAAATGTATTATTGCTTATTTTTTCTTGTATGAAATTTTTGTTTTGAAAAGAAAAGGAATGAAGTTATTTAGCATTGACCAACTGATTATTATTCACAAGAGTTTTTTAACTTTTTCTTTTTATCATTTTGAAAAGGAAGAATGATTTGTTATCTTTGAACAAAACATTTATTTATCTTTAACCAACCAATGTTGTGATATTATATACTAGGACATTTATATAAATAATTTTAATTTATTTCTAAAAAAGAGAGTTCATGTATTATATGTCATTAAAGTAATATTAACAACAAAATATTTTTTTACTTAAAAAAAGATCATTATAATTGAATTTGATTTCAATTCAGATGTATGCTACAATCTTTACACACTTACGCTCATATGCACACATTGAACAAACAGATCAACTTAATGCTGTGGTATGGCTAGATTGAAATGGAGCAAAATGACATGCAAACCGGAAGTCAGGCATGTGCTAATGGTGGTGCAAGTAGTGGCTGGCCAAGATATCCGAGAATCCACAAAACCTTCCCATGAGAATTCAAACTCCATCATTCAGGCACTAAGATCAATGATTGATTTTTTCGCAGCTCTTTATGAGGAATTGTACTACATTGGTTGCATCTGCCAGAGTTATATCTGTCACTGGAGATCTATTAACCAGTACCTGAAAAGACACGGTCAATAGAGTTTTGCTAGAGCCTTCTTCGCCAAATAAAGAATCATCCGGAAGTATTGTTAATCCTGATGGCAAAAGAGATAGACCATTTGGAGTATAGACCTGATACAAGGTGGGGGCAATCCAAATGGTCTACCTCTTCTGCCATCATGATTCACAATACTACCGGATTATCCTTCATTTTGCGAAGGAGGTACACTAAAACTCTCTTCACCGTGTTTTTCAGGTACTGGATAATAGGTTTCAAGTGGCAATTATAACTCTTACAGATGCTGCCAAAGTAGTACAATTCCTCAGAAGCTGTTGCGAAAAACTCAAGCATACGTTGAATGCGGTTCATCCTAATGCCTGAACGACGTGGAAAAATGAAGAATGCACTTCTATATATGTAATTTTGTTAGAATATTCACATATCTCCTTGGAGCCTAGCTGATACTCTTTTGCTAGTGGCTACCAGAGATGGAAGGTTAAAGTTCGACAATATGTATACCAACACACACATTGTGCTATAACAAAATAGAGTTCGAAAGCATTATCAGTTTTTTTTCTGTTGAGACTGTTTATCCACTTACTTCGGAATTGAATTAGGACTAAAATTTGTAGGAAATGATTTTTGACATCATATTTTGGTTTTCCTTTGGGTTTATATTTCATACACGGTGTTTATTTTGCCTAAGCCTATGTTTTATGAGAAAATCAACCCGGGATCAACTGGCTCTGCAGTTTCATTATAAAAGTGACAGTGTCAGTAACTGTTGACGGAGGAATTTGGTATCAACAAAGTTTGAGGTTTGTCGCCGGAATCAAGATCTACGATAGTGGTCCTTCGCCTGAAAAGTGAGCGGAGTGTGGTGGTTGTGATAAATTGGGGGCTGAGATTGCTTAGGGTTGGTGGTGGCTCCTTATGCCTCTCGCTTTCGACCCCTCACAATTTGCCTACGTATCCCTATTTATAGGGAATCAAGCCCACATAGTTCTTGGAGAACAAGAAATCTAATGGGCTTAGACTTCTTATTCCCAAGCCCGGTCCAGAATCCATCTTCCACTAGCTTTAGGAATGTCCAACTATGAGGCCCAACCGCGAAGGCCCAAGGCTCATTTGTAATCGCAGGACTTCACGGATAATGCATCTCCCTGCGCAAGGATAACATTCGGCTACAGCTATCTCCCTTGAATTACGAACGCAGGTATAGCCACGGTTCACCCCAAATGCCAGACGCGTCCCTGTCCCCCGAATGAGGATAACCCACCAGATAGCAGGACAGGTGATCCCAAGCTCTTGGGTGCAAAGTGCAGGATGACTCCAAAGTTCTCCAACGAGGACACCCGTTGAATACAAGAACAGAGTTCCCAAAGCACACACCAAAGTTAACCCCGCATCCCCAACGAGGACACCCGTTGAATACAGGAGGAGGTCTTCAATCATCAGGCATACCCCTGGAGGTCTTCAAGCTTTTCACGGACATCCCCCTCCTTGACCGTCTCAATGAGGGAATTCTTCAAAGAGTACCTGCAACAAATACGTTAGTGAAAATAATCCTCCATTGCTCCTTCCACGCTTGTCTTGCTTTAAACTTACTCTTGATCATGCATTCTTCACACATAGGACGCGTCCTGAATGATTGGGCGCGTCCTGACGCTACGAACTCCACATATTGTTATATCTTCCAAGTATCTCTATTTGCTTTATCTTGAATGAGAACAAGCTCAACCATCCCAAAGTATGCATCTCTAGGAGGCCGGACGCGTCCTCCCCTTGTAAAATACACATATTCTCCTTGCATGGAAACCTTATTACCTGTACAGCTCATCCCATTATTTTTACTTATCAGGGCGCGCCCTGCGCCTTGGGCGCGTCCTCCTCCTTTCAATATCTTCCTCCTCATCTCTTTACATGACAACCCGAAATACAGCCTACACAATCATGGACGCATCCTACATATACAGGGCGCGTCTTCACATCATACAATGTAGACCAAAACCTAATTATTCATCTTCTTGCCCCAATTCAATTCCAATTGACCCGTATTTGACTCGAGATGATCCAATACCAAATTTTGGCTATAACAACTACCCCCCGAATTCCATATGAAGTTAGAAACAAAATTGGAATTCTAATATCTACATCCAAGCAAAAATTTATGTCATCCTCCACTCGTATGAGTATGCGTCTTCTGCATCTTCCTCTATGAGGGCACATTCTCAATTAAGGCCGCGTCTTCAGAATCTTATCCTCCTTATTGACCATGACAGTGCGCTCTCACTCTTTGTCGCATTCACAATTGTCATTCATATTTCTTCCCGCCTTCACCTATGAATACCCCTTCTGTTCTTGATAACTTTAACCTTGGTTTGTCTAGAGAGGTTTACCACTTATGTACCATATCTCTAAGCTTACATGAGCTAACTCGGCGTAAGAAACAAGAGAATTTGTACAAAAGTGTGCACCTCACATACCTTGGAAAAGCACAATCCATTAACAAAGGTTTGAGGGTTCTCTAACTTTTTCATCCCAATATTGGTCTCCCATGAGCGCGCCTTAAACTGAAAGGGTCATCATATGAGGGCGCATTCTAAGGAAAGCGTGACCAGAATAAAACACTACCTCTCTGATCTTCAAGTAATAAATAATCATTGACGGAAGGAGGACGTGTCTTGTTGGCGATAGTGATCCTTCCACCGATGACACAATACCATTCTATATTTGATTTCCTGCTTCTTTTCAAATCATGACTCCAAACCGCTGATATCATCTTTTCCACAAATAGCGTGATTCATTTATTCAAATCAAAATCAAAACTTTTACAATCTTCTTCAATCATCTATTTTTAGAGGGTGCGCCCTTTAAAGAGGCGACGTCTTCCTCA
This sequence comes from Apium graveolens, assembly GCF_009905375.1. Taxonomy (NCBI): domain Eukaryota; kingdom Viridiplantae; phylum Streptophyta; class Magnoliopsida; order Apiales; family Apiaceae; genus Apium; species Apium graveolens. Next base: position 283,061,735 of record NC_133655.1, read on the forward strand.
AATAATTAACATCATTAGAGGGCGCGTCCTCTTTACGAGGAGCGTCTTGCTCGATGAGAGGAGCGTTCACGTCGACAAGGGTATCATTCTTGGAGGGCGCGTCCTCTATGAGGAGCGTCCACCTCCACAAGGGGAATCACTCTTGGAAGGCGCGTCTTCTCTAAGAGGAGCGTCTACTTCGACAAGCTAACATCCTTGGAGGGCGCGTCCTCTCTAAGAGGAGCGGCTTATCTCGACAAGGTCTTCATCTTTGGAGGGCGCGTCCTCTTTAAGAGGAGCGGCTTATCTCGACAAGGTCTTCATCCTTGGAGGGCGCGTCCTCTGTCAGAGACGCATCCACCTCGACAAGGGAAATCATCCTTGGAGGGCGCGTCCTCTGTCAAAGACGCATCCACCTCGACAAGGGAAATCATTCTTTGAGGGAGCTACCTCTGTAAGAGGCGCGTCTACCTCGACAAGCTAACATCCTTGGAGGGCGCGTCCTCTCTAAGAGGAGCGGCTTATCTCGACAAGGTCTTCATCTTTGGAGGGCGCGTCCTCTCTAAGAGGAGCGGCTTATCTCGACAAGGTCTTCATCCTTGGAGGGTGCGTCCTCTGTCAGAGACGCATCCTCCTCGACAAGGGTATTCATCCTTGGAGGGCGCGTCCTCTGTCAGAGATGCATCCACCTCGACAAGCGAAATCATCCTTGGAGGGCGCGTCCTCTGTCAAAGACGCATCCACCTCGACAAGAGAAATCATTCTTTGAGGGAGCTACCTCTGTAAGAGGCGCGTCTACCTCGACAAGCTAACATCCTTGGAGGGCGCGTCCTCTCTAAGAGGAGCGGCTTATCTCGACAAGGTCTTCATCCTTGGAGGGCGCGTCCTCTGTCAGAGACGCATCCTCCTCGACAAGGGTATTCATCCTTGGAGGGCGCGTCCTCTGTCAGAGACGCATCCACCTCGACAAGGGAAATCATCCTTGGAGGGCGTGTCCTCTGTCAAAGACGCATCCACCTCGACAAGGGAAATCATTCTTTGAGGGAGCTACCTCTGTAAGAGGCGCGTTTACCTCGACAAGCTAACATCCTTGGAGGGCGCGTCCTCTCTAAGAGGAGCATCTACCTCGACAAGGGTCTTCTACAAAATCTTCATGTAACAAAATTAAATCAAAGATCAATATTTTTAGAAGGCTTTTATCTTCAACAAAGCTCAAGCGATGCATAAACTATCTCTTGTTGAAACATTTCCCAACGAGGCATCTCACGAAGTGGCATCTGATAAAGGGCATTTCACTTTCAGAAACATTTTCTTGAAGTTGAGCGTTTCCTTAAACATGAGTATTTTTCCGACCTTACGCATCTCTCTTATTTTTAGGAAAAGACATGTACCTTACTCACGTGGCAATATGTAACACCACAGAACTAATGAGAGGTAACCTACCCCCCGAGCGTGCACCTTGTCAAAAGTACTTTGTAGCCTCATCTTTCTCATCTGAACTAATGCAACTCCCACATTCCCTTTTTGCTAAAGACAACCAGATGACCTTGGTAATCATAGCGAAAGAAGAAGCCTTAACATATGAGCCAGATATGCTCAGGGCGCGTCCTGAAAACTCACTCAGATTATTGAGGATGTGAGGGCGTGTTCGCTGAAACTAAACTCTCGACATACTAGGAAGATCATTGTACTTCATTTGCTTCTTTATAAATCATGTATGTAATATCGAGGAAGATCAAATGGGTATTTCAATGAAGGCGCGCCTTGAGAGAGATAGCCTTGGAGAGTTTACTTATAACTGTTGAAGATGTAACATTATATCCTTAGATGGAGGAGCTCATTCATGTCCTGGGGCCTCACCTTGACAATCAAGGGGCACGTCCTAGGATTCATGGTACCTCTACTCTGATAGATTCTTTTCTCTTGAAGTTTAAATATTAAGATTCTCCTTGTGGTCAATAAAGTTCACCTCACCATCAATATTTTTTTTTCGAGGGCGCGTCTTAAGGAAAGGGCGCGTCTTGAAAGATGAGGAATTAGTTCCAGTCGAGCCATTCTTCAAGTAGTGACTATAACTCATTTGATTATCATGACATCTTCATTAAAAACTTCCATAGACTTTTTCTTTTGAGGGCGCGCCCTGGGAGGGCAATTCTCCACTGAATGTTTCACATGCAGAGGGCGCGCCTTAATATATTGTGACGCAGCGCTTGGTAACTCATGAGATTTTTTCCTGATAAGATTTCCTACCTACAATAAACACAATTAATATGGAACTTGGAATGTTACCTGGAGGACGCGTCCTAGAGGGACGGACATGTCCAGTCGGTGAATTTTCCTGGAATTTGCTGGAAATCATCTGGGTCCCAAATTTTTTAATCAAGGCGCGTCCTAAGAGTTTGTGGGGATTTTCTCCATGCCAAATCTCTTTCCCAATCCTCTTCCTGCACGAGTCCCAAAAACAAGTAATGGAAAATACAACGAAACTAGTTGAGTGTTACCTTGAGGGATCTTGTTAAAGGCGATGACTAGCTCATGATAGTAATGCCTTCTTCTTGGAGTGTTCTTCTCTCGATCGTCCTCAGATTTGCTCCTGATTAAGTCTTCTGCCCTGAATAGTGTTCTCAAATCTTCTAAATCAAATAGAATTGTTCGGTCTTCTCGTTGGAATAGGATTCTCCAATCTTCTAAATGGAATAGGATTCTCCAATCTTCTAATTAGAACAGGATTCTCCCATCTTCTAGATCGAATAGAATTCTTCAATCTTCTAATTAGAATAGGATTCTTCAATCTTCTATACCAAATAGGTTTCTCCTAATCTTCTTAATGGGATGGGTTTCTTGCAATCTTCTAAGCCAAATAGGATTTTTTGGTAAAAATTCGTAGCTGCTGTTTTCCCCTGTTTCCGGGATGCTCAACTTGGATTGTCATATCCATATCATATCTGAATTAAAGAGAATTCAATAAGCTTCGTGTAGGCTGTAAGATCGTTCAAATCTGACTTACGGAACTCGAGATACGGCCCAAACAGTGTAAGCAAATCGCTTAACCCACCAAATCCGAATTTTTAATCCAACTTTGCTCCTTTGTGGCCGTGGTTGTAAACTTCAACCCTCATGGCTGGAAATCATCATCCATGGATCTCCCTCGTGGCCGTGGATACTACATTCAAATCTCCTTCGACCCCCCTGGCCAAAAATATTTATTTTACGGATCTCCTTCGTGGCCGTTGTATGCAACTCCTCAGGGGCTATCCTTCAATTCTTGCGTCAAAGAACCTTCATCGTGACAAGACATCTCTTCCTCCTGAGATTATGATCTTGATCTGCACCCCTCCTTCTAGCGCCAATTTGTTGACGGAGGAATTTGGTATCAACAAAGTTTAAGGTTTGTCGCCGGAATCAAGATCTACGATGGTGGTCCTTCGCCTGAAAAGTGAGCGGAGTGTGGTGGTTGTGATAAATTGGGGGCTGAGATTGCTTAGGGTTGGTGGTGGCTCCTTATGACTCTCGCTTCCGACCCCTCACAATTTGCCTACGTATCCCTATTTATAGGGAATCAAGCCCACGTAGTTCTTGGAGAACAAGAAATCTAATGGGCGTAGACTTCTTATTCCCAGGCCCGGTCCAGAATACATCTTCCGCTAGATTTAGGAATGTCCAACTATGAGGCCCAACCGCGAAGGCCCAAGGCTCGTTTGTAATCGCAGGACTTCACGGATAATGCATCTCCCTGCGCAAGGATAACATTCCGCTACAGCTATCTCCCTTGAATTACGAACGCAGGTATAGCCACGGTTCACCCCAAATGCCAGACGCGTCCCTGTCCCCCGAATGAGGATAACCCACCAGATAGCAGGACAGGTGATCCCAAGCTCTTGGGTGCAAAGTGCAGGATGACTCCAAAGTTCTCCAACGAGGACACCCGTTGAATACAAGAACAGAGTTCCCAAAGCACACACCAAAGTTAACCCCGCATCCCCAACGAGGACACCCGTTGAATACAGGAGGAGGTCTTCAATCATCAGGCATACCCCTGGAGGTCTTCAAGCTTTTCACGGACATCCCCCTCCTTGACCGTCTCAAGGAGGGAATTCTTCAAAGAGTACCTGCAACAAATACGTTAGTGAAAATAATCCTCCATTGCTCCCTCCATGCTTGTCTTGCTTTAAACTTACTCTTGATCATGCATTTTTCACACATAGGACGCGTCCTGAATGATTGGGCGCGTCCTGACGCTACGAACTCCACATATTGTTATATCTTCAAAGTATCTCTATTTGCTTTGTCTTGAATGAGAACAAGCTCAACCATCCCAAAGTATGCATCTCTAGGAGGCAGGACGCGTCCTCCCCTTGTAAAATACACATATTCTCCTTGCATGGCAACCTTATTACCTGTACAGCTCATCCCATTATTTTTACTTATCAGGGCGCGTCCTGCGCCTTTGGCGCGTCCTCCTCCTTTCAATATCTTCCTCCTCATCTCTTTACATGACAACCCAAAATACAGCCTACATAATCATGGACGCATCCTACATATACAGGGCGCGTCTTCACTTCATACAATGTAGATCAAAACCTAATTATTCATCTTCTTGCCCCAATTCAATTCCAATTGACCCGTATTTGACCTGAGATGATCCAATACCAAATTTTGGCTATAATAGTAACCTAAATAAGTGAGATCTGATTCATCATATTTAGTTACAAAAAATTACTCAAGCCTTAGCAAATAACAGTACTGAATAAAGACAGTTTGCGCTGTTCTAAATTTTAGGTATTGATGTCAAGACAACTTGTTTTCCTAGAGAGCTGGTGTTATATATGTACCAATTATTTGTTGTTTTCTTCATCTGCAATGACATCTACACAGAAATTTACATCTCATTTCTCCTCTTTGGCGGAGAGTAGCTCAGTTCTTTAGCTCTTCTACCACTACATTCCTACTACAGTGCTGCAACCCTAATTAAACACAGACACACACACGCGCAACAAGTGCATAGCCAAGTTCAGTTCCAATGTTTAAGGCATAGTCACAAGTCCCAGCAAAGAACCAGAATGAATGTAGAACGAAAACTAACCTTTAAGCCCGTGACAACACAAACAACCCAAAATATATGACGAAGACAATACGAATGTCACTAACTGAATAACGATCATGCTGATTATCATGTTATACTTTTAAGTGGATGTAATTTTAAGGTATTTGCTCCCAGGTGCGCTTGGCGGATTATGCTGCATGATGGAACATGTTCCAGTATAGTAATTGGTGAATCATTTTTCAGCAACACCAGACTTTCTAGTTGACATGTCTGAATCCTGCGAGTGAAGTTAGGGTATCCTTATACTTGTAAATTGCGCAACCAGAATCATGACCAGCGATATCAACCAAAGGCGGGGAAATCCTGGCCTCTTTCTTGTCTGCATTACAAGAAAACTACATTTTAACATCATTTATAAGTACCACTACTAGTCGGAGGTTTCCATTGCTGAAGTAGCCATGAAACATTTCCCCTGGCAAGACTAAATCAATGCTAAACATTGGCGTCCATGATGCCTCAACTCCGCCACATTGAAGGCACGCATCATCGTCCAAAGTACATGTTCATCATATATGCAAATCTATCAGCTCATGGGAACATTGCCAAATGACTCAACTGGATACAACAACAGAGATTAAAAGTTGACATCGCAAGGAAATTTAACATTATCTATTATAAGCACATAGATGTAGTGACTACAATAACAGAAGAGAAGCGAGTACAACAGCAAAGATACTGCCAATTGCAGTATCACACCGGCTCCAACCTTCCAACTGCAGGAAGCACTAATTTAACAGAGCAGAGACTTGCTCAAGACATGGTTTCTGCAGAGACTGGAAAAATGTGGGATTGACACTTGGCAGAATACGTACCGTGTACGGATTAGGGAAACATCTTGCTAGGTGTATGGAAGCTAACCAGTCTTCCACCATAAAGTAGGTGCAGTAGTTTTGCTGCAACAATCACTAATTCTGGGGAATACATATTAAGTTCTGTCTCTCAAGAATCACTCTTTGATATCATTTTTCAAGCACAGCGGATGCATTAGCCCTCTCTATTTAAAATATAAGATTCAGAGTCATGGAATAATGTATTTCAGCATAAAAAAATTTATGCACTTCAAAGATCAAACAATTTCCTCTACAGTAAAAACATACTTCAAAAGCAAATATGCAGTGTAAGAAAATTTACAGAAACATTGAATTTGAGTAAAAGAACTAGACTTGAAAATTACAAAGACAATTAAAAATGTGTGATTCATTGTCCAAGAGACTGTAGTTAAGGACTTGCAATTAGATATTTATACTTCTCCTAACTGCTAATTTGTGAGGACTTTTTTTTCTAGATGACACGTTATTTGTGAGGATTTTTTTCTTGCAATTAAATTGCAGAACTGAAAGACAATATATAGACCATCACTATGCAAATCTATTAACTCACGGGAACATTATAACCAATATAGTTGATAGAATTGGATCCACTAATATAGACAGAAAGTTGACAACTAAGGGAAATTAACATTGTAGCCATCTATCAAAAGCAAATAGATATATCAAAAGTACTACAACTACAGAGTTGGGAAACATCTTGCTATGTGTATGGAAGCAAACCAGTCTTCCACTATAAAGTTGGTGCAGTAGTTTTGCTGCAACAATTGCTTATTCTGGAAACCAATCTCAGAGGACAGGGGAATACATATTAAGTTCCGTCTCTCAAGAATCACTCTTTTAATTTCATTTTTCAAGCACAGGTGATGCATGAGCCCTCTCCATTTGAGATATAAGATTCACGGTCATTGAATAAGGTATTTCAGCATAAAGAAATTAATGCACTTCAAGATCAAGCAATTTGTTCTTCAGTGAAAACAAACTTTAAAGGCAAATGTTCTGCGTTAGAAAATTTAAAAAAACATTGAATCTGAGTAAAAGAAGTAGATTTAAAAATTACAAAGACAATTAATAATGTGTGCTTCACTATCCAAGAGACTGCAACTAAGGACTTATAACTAGACAATCTTTAATGTGTTTAGTTATTCAAATTTTGAAGTGATTTAAGACAGTGACCAGTATGTTGTACCAGTCAAAGGAAATTTTGCGGTGAGTATTCAACTATTGAGCAAACCACTACAAATCATTTCAACAAGAGAAAGTAACAGTCAATTATTAGCAACACAAAACCAGAAGCGGGAAAAATACATGGTAGCAAAATTACAGTACCTGACATTGGTAAATTTCTAGCCAGGAAACGGACTGGGACTCATTTGCTTACATGTAGAAGAAAAAAGAAGTCACACCGCGTTCCAACCTACCAGCTGCAAAAAGCACTGATTTTAACTTCGTCTAAAAGAGCAAATACTTGCTCAAGAAATGGTTTCTGCAGAGATTGAAATTGCGTGGAATTAACACTTGGCAAATACGCACCATGACCATGTACACAGTAGGGAAACATGTTGCTATCTATTATGGAAGCTAATCAGACTTTCAGTATAAAGTTGGTGCAATAGTTTGGCTACAAACAACCATTACTGATTCTGGATACCAGTCCCAAAGGACAGGGAATACATATTAAATTCTCTCTTACAATAATCACACTATCAATTTCATTTTCAAGCACAACTGATGCATTACCCCTCTCACTTTGAGATACAAGATTTAGAGTCATCGAATAATGTTTTTTTAATCATATCCTTTGCTAATTTCAGCTGAAAGAAATTTCTGCACTACAATGATCAAGCAATTTCCTCTACGGTAAAAATATACTTCAAAAGCAAATATGCAGTGTTATAAAATTTATAGAAACATTGAATTTGAGTTAAAGAACTAGACCTAAAAATTACAAATACAATTAAAAATGTGTGCTTCATTGTCCAAGAGACTGTAGCTAAGGACTTGCAATCAGATTCTTATACTTCTCCTAACTGCTAATTTGTGATGATTATTTTTTCTAGATGACACGTTATTTGTGAGGATTTTTTCTTGCAATTAAATTGTAAAAAGAATGCAAGCAAAAAACCAAAAGACAATATATAGACCATCACTATGCAAATCTATGAACTCGCGGGAACATTATAACCAATATAGTTGATAGAATTGGATCCACTAATACAGACCGAGAGTTGACAAATAAGGAAAATTAACATTGTAGGCATCTATCAAAAGCAAATAGATATATCAAAAGTACTATGACTACAGACCAAATATGACTACAAGAACATAGTTGCCGCAATCACAAAGATACCAGAATCAGCTGTGTTTTCTTAATTATCATCCACCAACATTCCAGCTGACTTGTTTGAATCCTGCTAGGCTCTCTTTATACTCGTAAACATTACTATTGTTATGATGACCAGCCATCTCAACTGGAATTGGGACAATCTTCGCCTCTTTCTTGTAGGCATTACAAGAAATCCACATGTAATCGTAATTTATATTGCTTATTAGTAGCAGGAGATCCCCCTTGCTGAAATAGCCATTAATAAGCCTTGCCCGCACACCTAAATCAATACTAAACATTAACATCCATGATGCCTCAACTCCACTATCTCGAAGGCATTCATCATCATCCAACTTCCACATCTTAATTATCTTTTCCAATCTCCTTTCAGTGATATCACCATTCAATGCATTAGACCACAGTACAATAACAACAATAGACTTATTAAACACGATAATACGAGCTTGAGCTTGAGCTTCATAAGGTTTGTCAATGTTATCAGGATCATCAGGATCATTATCGGGATCATCGGGATAATAAGGGCAAGTGCAACCAGCAAGACTAGATGGTCCACTTTACAACCAAAGATATAATAAAAAGCTATGCAGATTCTCAAATGAAGGGAGACTAACTAGTAATTTACTCTGATGCTCAAATGAATTACAAAATGCAGGAGACCAAGTTGAAATTAATAGTTGACTATTTTTCATAACTAGAGGGGTTTATTTTAAAAGGGAAATATGAAGAGGTTTCGCTACTTACGTATGCAGTGTATCATAACTTTTATGGGGAAGGTAATAACATTTTGGGGAACTACCAGGAAAGCTGTAGAGTTTGTGTCTATTGATTTTATCATTATGATACACTAATAAACAGCTTATATAGCCTCGCTTAGAATTATTAGTATATCATTGAGTAGGCAGAGTGGTAAATCAGGGCGAGGGGTACTTTAGAAAGCTATAATAAAAATCTCATGAGGTTCTTCACAAATATGAAAGGAGGAAATATAAATGCAGGATTAATGAGTTTTAAAAATTTTATTGGTGGAGATTTTTGTGCATGCACGAGGTCCATCATTATTAATGAGCTCTCCACCAATATTTTGTGGACACCTAACACTACAAGAAAACAAGACTAAATACAACCGCACAAATACAACCGACATCAAATTCAACCGTTTTCGGTTGAAATTAAGGGCGCGGCTAAATACAACCGCATGCGGTTGTATTTAAATACGGTCGTATTTACACGGTCGAATTTAGTACTAATTACAACCGAATAAATACAACCGTATTTATATACAACCGTATACGGTTGAGTTTAGGCGTGCTCCTAAAATCAACCGCGTTCGGTCGAATTTAGCCTTACTAATTACAACCGAATAAATACAACCGTATTTATATACAACCGTATACGGTTGAGTTTAGGCGTGTTCCTAAAATCAACCGCGTTCGGTCGAATTTAGCCTTACTAATTACAACCGAATAAATACAACCGTATTTATATACAACCATATACGGTTGAGTTTAGGCGTGCTCCTAAATACAACCGCGTTCCATCGAATTTAGCCTTACTAATTACAACCGAATAAATACAACCGTATTTATATACAACTGTATACGGTTGAGTTTAGGTGTGCTCCTAAATTCAACCGCACTCGGTCGAATTTAGCCTTGCCAAAAAATGGAGGGAATTTTCCCGCCAACGAATTTTGTACTAAATTCAATCGATTTCGGTCGAATTATTTTTAAAAAGAGCGGAAAATTTCTGGAAAAAAATATAATAAAATTTACAAGAAATTTATATTTTAGTTCTTGCAAAAAAATATTATTATGATAGTTAGATATTTATCGTTCAATTAATAATTATAATTTCAGTTTTAATTTATTTTATATTTGTTTTAAATTATAATCCAACCATACGGATATGAAAATTGTCAAAAAAAAAGTTCACGGAAAAATGTAAGTAGTTTGAATATTTAAATTTTAACTATTTTGACATCCGTACAGTTGGATCATTCATTAATATTTTTAAAAATATCGAAACATCAATATGGGATTAAACACTAGTTAGAAGTACTGGTCAATTTACTAGTTGACTGTTAAAAAAGCAAACCAAATATATTTATTTTTTTCTAAAATTTTTGTCATATCACAAAAATATATAGATCTTGACATCCGTACGGTTGGATCATTCATTAATATTTTTAAAAATATCGAAATATCAATATGAGATTAAACACTAGTTAGAAGTACTGGTCAAACTCCTCTTTGACTCTTAAAAAGGCAAACCAAATATATTTCTTTTTTTCTAAAATTTTTGTCATATCAATAAAATATATAGATCTTGACATCCGTACGGTTAGATCATTCATTAATATTTTTAAAAATATCGAATCATCAATATGAGATTAAACACTAGTTAGAAGTACGGGTCAAATTACTAGTTGACTGTTAAAAAGGTAAACCAAATATATTTATTTTTTTCTAAAATTTTTGTCATTTCACTAAAATATATAGATCTTGACATCCGTATGGTTAGATCATTCATTAATATTTTTAAAAATATCGAATCATCAATATGGGATTAAACACTAGTTAGAAGTACGGGTCAAATTACTAGCTGACTGTTAAAAAAGTGAACCAAATATATTTATTTTTTTCTAAAATTTTTGTCATATCACTAAAATATATAGATTTTGACATCCGTACGGTTAGATCATTCATTAATATTTTTAAAAATATCGAATTATCAATATGGGATTAAACACTAGTTAGAAGTACGAGTCAAAGTACTAGTTGACTGTTAAAAAAGTAAACCAAATATATTTATTTTTTTCTAAAATTTTTGTCATATCACTAAAATATATAGATCTTGACATCCGTACGGTTAGATCATTCATTAATATTTTTAAAAATATCGAATCATCAATATGGGATTAAACACTAGTTAGAAGTACGGGTCAAATTACTAGTTGACTGTTAAAAAAGTGAACCAAATATATTTATTTTTTTCTAAAATTTTTTTCATATCACTGAAATATATAGATCTTGACATCCGTATGGTTGGATCATTCAGTAATATTTTTAAAAATATCGAATCATCAATATGAGATTAAACACTAGTTAGAGGTACTCGTCAAACTACTCTTTGACTATTAAAAAGGCAAACCAAAATATTTATTTTTTTCCAAAATTATTATCATATCACTAAAATATACAGATCTTAACATCTGTACGGTTGGATCATTCATTAATATTTTTAAAAATATCGAAACATCAATATGAGATTAAACACTAATTACAAGTATCGGTCAAACTACTCTTTGACTATTAAAAAGGCGAACCAAATATATTTATTTTTTTCCAAATTTTTTGTCATATCACAAAAATATACTGATTTTTGTCCCAAACTGATGTTTGGAGTTTTTTTTAAAATATTTATAAAATGTGGTATTTATGATAAAATCGATCCAAATAATGAATTAAATTTTTTCTTAAAACATTGAATTCTCAAAAATAAATTTTAAAATTTAGAATATAATAATCTTTGTAAGGAAAATATTAATTAATATTTATCTCCGGTAAAAATTATCAAATTATATAATAATAATAATAATAAAAAAAAAAATTGACACTACTAAATTCGACGGATCGAGGTTGTATTTAGAGCCACGTCAGCGATCTGCGTGAATTATATCTAACGGACCAAATTCAACTACTATCACAACAATCCAACGGTTGAAATTACATTTTATAAAAAATATTTACACACATAAACAAAACAAAATTATATATAAAGAAACTAACCCTAAAACCCCCACCCCCTACCTTACTCGTTCCAGCCCCCCCGCCTCCCCTTTCCCTCACGCCGCACCTCCCTCCCCCTTCCCTGTTTTTTTCCGGTCAACCTACCTCCCCCTCCCCTGTTTTTTTCCGGTCAACCTACCTCCCACTCCCCTGTTTTTTTCTTTCTGTTTTTATAGTATGTTGTACACTTCATCCTAGCTTCATAATAGTACTAAAAGTATATCTCGAAAATGGGATTTCAGCTTCTACTGAAGGAAGTACAGGAACCCATCTTTTTCAAAGTTGGAGTTTCTCGATTCAAGGTTGGTGTGCTGAAAACGGTGAATTGTTGCTTGTCTATCAGTTTATGCCTTAATGAAAGTCTTGATAATCTGTTGTATCCAGATTCTGAACCCATTTGGTGCCGTCCCAGATGGCAAAATGTGGATGGTTGTGTTGTTTGTAGCTCAAGTGTTCGAGTTAATGCCTCAGAGAGTGAAAAAGATGGAAATAGTTATATAACATATATAATCTGAGTTCATAATAAAATGGTTACACATATATAATATTGCTGTTGGTTTGGCCTCTGTTTTGACTGATTTGCATTAAGAATGTGAACAACAAGTGATTCACAGAGACATAAAGACTAGTAACAGTATGATGGATGCAAATTTTAATGCCAGGCTCGAAGATTTTGGGTTGGCAAGGCTGATGGATCATGACAAGAGCCCTGTCTTTCGAAAATGGGATTTAGTTGAGTTTAAGGCTGCCGGAAACTGGACGGGTTTTAGGAAGCTCGCCGAAATCCGGATATTTTCCGGTTTCCGGCTAGTTTTTTTTTTGAAATTTATGTGCGTAAATACAATCGTATTCGGTAGTATTTAGAATCCTATTTTCGACCAGATACTGTTGAATTGAATAACTGGGCGGGCTTTTTGAATTTTGTCATAAAATTTAATTGTTTGGGCGGGACATTCGAATTTTATCCGAAAAATTAAATTTGACCGGAAACGGTTGTATTTAGCCGGTTGTATTTAAGCGGTTGTATTTAGCCGGTTGTATTTAGTCGGTCGTATTTGGTACTAAATACAACCGGTTTACTAAATATTACTCGAGCAAATACAACCGGTCCAAAAACCGGTCGTATTTAGCTAAATACAACCGAAAACGGTTGAATTTAGCTAAATACAACCGGTTTTAAACCAGTTGTATTTAGCCGTTTTTCTTGTAGTGTAATAAGCAGGGGTCCCTCATTATTAACGAGCTCTCCACCAATATTTTGTTGACACCTCATCAATCACTAACTCTTACCATCTACCCGTGGCCACACACTAGTTCATCTAAATGTTAATGCTCGCTGGACAAAGGGGATGATCAAGTGCAATGTGCACGCGATCTTTAGGGAAGTGGCGTTTCAGAATGGGAATCGCTCAGGTATTGGTTTGGTTTTTCGGAACAGTAAGGGTCTAATCTTTCATATAATGGCAGGCTCGTTGAGGTTTGGAGACAGAAGAGGTAATGAGTTTCAGGCTTTTTTGGAAGGTTTGAAGGAAGCCTATTACAAAGACTACACGAACATTATTTTGGAGACAGATCTTATGGATGCTCTTTGGTAATGGGATCAAACTACTATCCTGGGAGGGCCTCCTCAACACGTGTAAGTTTTGTATTAGCTCATCACTAGGAGGGCTGATAGGAATTTCAACTTGGAGTTGAGATTGGTGGATCCTGAAGATAACATGATGGCTGCTTACTTAGCTGAATACGGAGGGGCACACTGGAAAGAGATGGTGATCTTAGAGGATCTTGTGGGGAGAGTTGAAGAACTATGGAGACTGGACATGGGTTTAGGACCTATTGCCCCAAGGTTTAGGGTGGCCTTTTAGAGAGATATTGAGCCTGTTTTAGTGGTTGATGAGGTGATTAAATCCGGATGTAGCTAGAGGCTGGAAATGGAAACAACTGAGATGCTGGTGTTGATGATGAAATCCATAAAGCAGGAGGGGTACAACTGTTGGCAGAATAAGTTGGTATGCAGGGTCTAAGAAAGATTGTGTTTGATGATGTTTAGTTTCTTTGTCTAGTCCAGGTGGTGTGTAATGGGTTAGATCAACTGGTTGTACGATTTCAAGCCTTATTTTAGTCTATTGCTGCCTTTCAAATTTAAAATATAAATAGTTCGAGAGGCACTAAGGACTATGAAAAAAAACATTTTTGCTCTCTTAAGCATATCCATGATGTAGGTAAGCATATGGCTGCCATCATATAGGTTAGGCATTGGCCATAGTGAGATTTTGGTCGTGTGAAGTATATTGGTAAGATAATTGTGTATTTTGAAAAAAAAATAGAACTTTGTTGATTTTATTTAATTTTTTCAAGAATGATAACAAAATATTATGAAATGATTTTAAATTTTGAATATCATTTTAAAAATAAAGGTGAGGGCTTTTAACTCCACTTATTAAAATTTTTTATTGTACCATATATAAAGTTCAAAAAGAAGAAAAAAAAATATATTTATGTAAGTTGAGTTTAACATGTAATTTGAAATTTGAAAGATTTATTAGACAAAAAGTTAATTGAATAATTAAAATTTTAATATAGATATAAGATTTTAATCCAGCTGTTTTCTAACTGTTTCAAATATCAAATTGTATATATGAACTACAATTCTAATCCAGTTGTTTTTTATGTTTTAAATATAAAAAAGTATATATTATTATACATTTTAAATATCAAACGTATATATGATTATAATATAGCTGTTTCTTTCTGTTTTAAATTTAAAAAATGTATATATTAGTATACGTTTTAAATATCAAAAGTATATATGATTGTAATATAGTTTTTTCTACAGTTTCAAATAAAAAATATATATGTATATATGATTTTAAAGTCTGGGGGGTTCTCGACCTCCACTCTTGCATCTGAGGGCGCGCCCTCATGCAGGGGAGCATCTACCTCAGGGAAAAGTATGGTTTTGTGCAACGCAGGTGCGGAGGGTGCGTCCTCTTTTTGAGGAGCATCAACCTCGAGGCTACTTTCGAGACTTTGCAAAATCTCACTTCTTCCTTCTAACTTTTCTCCATTAACCTCTTTTTGCATGATCCCTTCTATATGGTTCACCACAACTTCTTCCACACTACAGGTCCTCGAGACAGTCCCTAACATCAAAACGGGGGTATCAGTAGCACGAGTTTCTTCTTCCGTTGGACCTTCCACAAAATAATAAACATGAACCTCTCCAATTGGTTTTGTATGAATGCCCTCTGCACCCTCAAATGGAAGACATTTTCCCTCGTATCTTCTTCTGCGGAATTCCTTAACATCCTTGTGATAGCAGTCGCGTGATTCATATTGCGACCCCCTCAGACTACCCACTCCGTTAGGTGTTGGAAACTTTATCATCAAGTGATGTGTCGAGGATATCACCCTAAACGCCCGCAACCAAGGTCTGCCTCCCAACACGTTGTGCGTAGAGTCCTGATCCAGCACTTTGAAATCTATCATTTGAGTGACAGACAGAGCTCTTTCCCCAAGTGTGACAGGAAGCCTAACTAAACCCATAACTCTCACTTTCTCTCCAGTAAAGCCATAGACGTGTGCGTCTTCAAAATACATGTCGCTATCCGGAAAACCCAATTTTTTAGACGTGCTGTAATACAGGATGTTTGTAGAGGTCCTGTTATCCAAGAAGACTCGATGCACGTTCATTGCCCCGATCAGCATAGTTATTACTAGTGCATCGTTATGAGGATGATGCACCCACCTTGATTCTCTTTCCCTGAATTTAATATCAGCAGACTCCCCTTTGAATATTTTTGGAGGTCAATCTTCCAAGCTGTGAATGTTGGTGAGTGGTGGGTGTCGTCCCTCTCTTGCATTTCTTTCCAACGCCCGATTACTATCACCGACAAAAGGATATCCTCCAAAAATTGCCCTGATACTACCAGCTCTCTGAAATTTAACTTCTGCTGTTTTTCAACATCTTCCACCCGCGGGGGCTGTCTTTCATCTTTACCCTTGTTATCGGGTCTTCTGCGTAATTTCACCTTGTTGATCCATTCTCCCAGGTACCCAGCCTTGATCAATTCTTCAACTTTATCCTTTAGGTGACGACACTCGTGGGTGTCATGACCGGTAGACTCATGGTAATCACACTGCTTCTTCTTGTCTCTACTCTGCCATAAAGTCAGACGGTCTGGTTTCTTGAAGATTACTCTATCCTTATTTACTTCGAAGATATGATCAATGGACGCTGCCAGTGGAGTGTAATTGCTTATCCTCTTTTCATAGTTCGACGGTGGGCTCCATTCTCTCCGCATGTTTACATCGTTCACCCTATTGGGGCTTCGGGCATTCCGATGATAGTCCGGACTTGCAGACATGTCCCTTCTTTTGGCCCGCCCCTTGGAGTTGTGGGTGTTATCATTCTTCTTTATTTCTGCAAGCGACTGTTCATCACTTTGAAGGATTCCGCCCGAGCAAGTACGTCACCTAACGACACAGGGTGTTTTCCTTGCAGGTGTTTCCAGAAATATGTTCCCACGCGCAAACCAGCTATAAGGAGTATTTTCAGTGTCTCATCAGTTGCACATCTCGCCAAGGTAGACTCTGCATTGAACCTTTTAAAGTACGAGGTCAAGCTTTCTCCTTCTTTCTATTTTACATTGGTCAGCATAGTAACCGGCGGTGTATATTTCACCGCAGCGTGGAACTGAGTTAGAAACATGGTTTTCATCTGTTCCCAAGATGTGATCACCCCTGGACCAAGTTTTTGGAACCACTGTTGAGCGCCTTCTCTGAAGGTAGCCGCCAGGAGACGGCATCGTGCCAAGTCAGGTACTTGGTATACATCCATCTCAATGTTAAAATGCCCCAAGAATTCCACGGGGTCAGAGTTCCCATGAAAATGCAAGTCATTGGTCGTGTTCCTGTATCCCGCAAGCAGTTGCGCTTCCCTTATAACAGCAGTAAAGGGGGAAGGAGCTTGCGCAGTCGCTGTTACCCTTCCTCCTTCAAGATGGTTGAGCAACCTCTTAAGATCGTTCACATTAAACGTCCCTACTCCAGGGATGGATCTCCTTGATTACCCCCCGGGTGTACCGGTGGATCTCGCCGTCCCACGCCCTGAGGCTGCGGCAGTGGTATGTTACCATCTTGATTTTGTACATTACCCAGCAAGGGAGGTTCCTCCTGACCGCGTCGCGACATTTCCTCATTATTCTGCAACCTTTCTTGAATTCGCACGTCATCCCGATCACGAGGACGCGTCCTAGATCCATCGCCCATAACACTGCGGGATGCTACAGGGACAACAACAGGAGCCCCTTCAGTGGAAGGCGCACCATCTCTCCTACCATTGTAGGGTGCCCTTCCATGTTGGTATCTCATCATTCCTCGTCCATTCATTTGGTAACCTCGACCATAATTCCCAAAACTTCCTCGCAAAGGGGCGCGCTCGTGCTCGCGGTGCCACACCCCATCATCCCTACGGTATGTAGGGGGCACACGCGTTGTATCACGGGGCCTCATTTCTCCAGCGTTTCCTTCCTTCTGCCATTCGACCAGCAACATTCTCAAGTCGTCGTCTCCCAACCTTATGCCAAGCCTTCTCTTTAAGGTAGAAAAATCCCTTCTCTCTTTATCTTGATTCTGAATATCTTCCGCATGACGACGCTCGTCCATCGTATGTCCAGACCTATGTGGGTGTGGCACCACCTGGTTACTGAGGCGAGGCCTTTCTCTACTATCAGTGTCCTCATCGACAAGCTCCACAATAGGTTTAACATCATCAGAATATTTCAAGCGCCACAAAGTGATTCGCGGGTCTCTTTCACCAGCCTGGGCATTCCCTTCAACTACAGGTGATTTCCCTACGGCGTGGCCGCGACGGGGAAAACGACGGCCTCTCCTCGTCTTGCGACGCTCCACCGTACTCAGCCTTGAGTGAAAACTGTTAAGAGTGTCTCCCATACAATACAACTGTTCCAAGATATCAGCGTTACTGATGAGGACTGGAGGTGTCACCCCCACATCCGGAGCCCTTAGTGGATTCGTCATGTTTCTGGGCACGTAGGGTTCATGGCGAGTGTAGCCTCCCTCGCCTTCTCCTTCAGATCTACTATCACTTCCATCATAAGAACTTCCATCATGATTGTAAGACATCTTTTCCTCCCAAGATTACAATCTTAATTAGCACCCCTCCTTCTAGTGCCAATTTGTTGACGGAGGAATCTGTTAACATCAAAGATTAAGGTTTCTCTCCGAAATTAAGATCTATGACGGTGGTTCTTCGCCGGAAAATCAAGCGGTGTGATGGTTTGTGGTTTTTTTGGGCTGAGATTGATCAGAGTAAGTGGTGGCTCCTTTTTCAGCTCTCAACTTCTTACCCCTCTCAATGTGCCTACATAACCTTTATATAGGGATCAAGCCTGACGTAGTTCTTGGGGAACAAGAAATCTAATGGGCTTAGACTTCTTATTCTTAGGCCCGGTAGAAGCCCATCCAAATTCCGTCTTCCGCTAACTTTAGGAATGTCCAACTATGAGGCCCAACCACAAAGGCCCAAGGCTCGTCCGTAATCGTAGGACTTCATGGATAGTGCATCTCCCTGCGCAAGGATAACACTCCGCTACAGCTATATCCCTTGATTTAAGGACGCAGGTATAACCAAGGTTCACCCCAAGTGTCGGACGCATCCCTGTCCCCCGAATGAGGATAAACCACCAGATAATAGGACAGGTGATCCCAAGCTCTTAGGTGTAAAGTGCATGATGACTCCAAAGTTCTCCAACGAGGACGCCCGCTGAATACAAGAACAGAGTTCTCAAAGCACACACCAAAGTTAACCCCGCATCCCCAACGAGGACACCCGTTAAATACAGGAGGAGGCCTTCAGTCATCAGGCATACCCCTGGAGGCCTTCAAGCTTTTCACGGACTTCCCCCTCCTTGATCGTCTCAAGGAGGGAATTCTTCCAACAGTACCTGCAACAAATACGTTAGTAAAAATAATATCCACCGCTCCTTTCCATGCAAGATTTGTCCTGAAGTCACCCTCGAGAATGCATTTACCATGCATAGGACGCATCCTAAGACATTGGGCGTGCCCTCGTGAAACTTGTATTTGTTCTTCCATCAACTATCTTCCCTGACATCCAGCATATTAGGACGCGTCCTTCCTCTAGGCGCGTGCTCCGTTCTTCATTGTCAAAAAGACCATATTTGCTAAGTACTTCCACTATAATGGAGGCATCCTGAACACCTGGGCGCGTTTTACACTAATCATGTGCTTCCAAGCTTTCCTATCATAAGACCCTTCATACAGCACCTCGTCATCGTTGGGCACGCCCTGTTTACTTTGACGTGTCCTCAACCTCTACAATGCAACGCCGAGTTTGACTATGGTCGTTCGCGTTTGACCCGAATTAATCCAATACCAAATTTTGGGTATAACAACTAACCTATTGCAAGTAGTAAGGTTATATTGTTGTTTTACACTATAAGACTGCCATTTTATTAGGATAAATATAAGGAACCTGCTATAATGCTGTTATACATTTAAGGTTGTAGTTCAATTGACTTAATCTTATGCAAACTAATGTTTATGCTGGGATACATTTAACTTTTACCATAAGCACAACCTCTCATTATCTTATTTTCTTTCTTTTACAAAGGCCTTGGAGAAATAATTGAGTCACTCCATTTATTTACGTAAACATTTATTTTAGAAACTAAAAATTTAGTGTGAGTATTTTTTATGTGTCCAGTTACTATTATGTAATTTGTGATTATAAATAAAATTATATTGATGATTTGCTGCATCTTCCATCCTTAGGGCCTAATAATAAGAGTTGCTTCCATAATATAATGTATGATTCTATTAGTTTATTGTGTAAGGTTTGTTTACATTGTTGTTTCACGAATATAAGTAAATTAATTAAAGAGTGCTACCTTTCAAATTATTGTTTAAAAGCAAAAGTATAAAATAAGCATACATTCGTTCTTTCATAAAATAAGACTACAAATATGAAAGAAAAGATTGAATTTTGAAACTCCAGCTGAGATTTTCTTGATCCTTTAATGTCGGATCAAGGTTAATTTTGCTTTGTTTAATATCCGGATAATATTTGCTCTCTGAAAAACTGAATTAATTTAAGAATGACTTTGTTTGAGGAGTGTGGACCCGCAAGTTGCAGATTGTCGATGTCACGTATATATTGAGGTTAATAGTTCACCGGTTCCAAGAGAAGGGAAAATTATAGATGCGGAGGTTTAGAGAAGGGCATAAATAATGTAAATATACTGTTGTTTGGAGGGAGCCTAGGAGGTGAAGGGAGTCCAATCATAATGACCTCCGCATGTGGCAGTGGACTGCTTCTTTTGCTAAGCACAACATATATATTTGATAACTTCTTCTGGCTTTTCTTAGCATCTATGGTCAAAATATAATGTAAAACCATAACATCACATAGTCATAAGTAGCACTTAATAGAGTACATTGGCTCTGTCGAAAACTCTAAACAATCTTGACTTCAGTTAATTTCATTAGCTAAATTTCTCAAAAGCAAATTTTAATATTTTAACAAATTGTGCTTCCAATTCATTATCTTATTGTTGAACTGCATTTATAGCTCCACCTCCAGCATCTAGGCCTATAATAGATAATATACGCACTGTTAGGATCAGTCGTAGACATGTCCAGTTTGTGGCAGCAACGATAGCAGCAACAATAACATTAGTTATGAAAGATAATAGTGGGCAAAACCATGGAGGGAATCTAGAATCTCGCTTTTTTTCCAAACATCAAACAAAGGGTCTGAGGCAGGGTTAGATAATTTGTTAAATACTTTTTTTCTGTTTTTGAAAGGAATATGAGGTAGGGGTGAGCGGAGCGCGGTGCGGGCGGTGCGGTTTTTACCTCAAACCGCCACCCAAACCGCACATGCAGTTTGATCAAATTTTCAAACCACAACCGCACCGCGTACCCTCAAAAACCGCATAAACCACACCACAAAAATACGGTGTGGTGCAGTTCACCGCGGTTTGTATATTACAAGTTCGAAATTTTTTAATAAATACAAAACTTA
The DNA here is from genome assembly GCF_009905375.1 of Apium graveolens. NCBI lineage: Eukaryota > Viridiplantae > Streptophyta > Magnoliopsida > Apiales > Apiaceae > Apium > Apium graveolens. The sequence goes on from NC_133655.1 coordinate 283,082,850, forward strand.
TATTAATTAAATTCCCGAATAATATAACAAAGTCGCCAATATTCTTCAATAATACAAATTAGAAATTCCACACTATAAAGTTTAAAGTAAAAGCTTGGCTCGGCAATTAAATGAGTTCACTATTAAATAGGTGGCTTTGTACCATGTGTCTCATTATTTTTGAAGAAACACAAATAGGATGATCACCACGCAACAATTAATCTTAAAGAAATAAGATGATCACTAAGCAAGCACTCCTAGTATGTTAAATGAAATCAAACGTAATAAATGGAATCAACCTTAATAAATTAAATCATGAAATATAACTATTATATATATTAAATATTGCGGTGTGGTGCGGTTTGAATCGTATTTCAGAAATTTAAAACCACAACCCGCACCGCACCGCGCGGTTTATTAAAAATTCAAACCGCAACCACACCACGAAATTAAAAAACCGCGTTTTGCGGTGATTGGTGCGGTGCGGGCGATTTTTGCGGTTTGTGCGGTTTTCTGCTCACCCTTAATATGAGGTCATACCTTTTATTTCTCTTGCCTTCTTGTGACTCTGGATGTTTTAATTCTTTTATTTTCTACACACCTCGTGGCATTGTTTGACATGACATTATTTGACATAGTGAATTTTTATATATAGTCTCAAAACTCGAAGTATGACATTGTTTTAAATTATGCCAATGTTGGTTAAATTTATGAAAAACTGGTATGATTATACTCATTTGGCTCTGTTCCTATACATGTAGGGAAAAATGAGAACTTTAGTTGAAAAAGGCACCGAAATTTCTAGGCCAAACATGGGGCCATGGTTCCTCAAAGTGATAGAGCTAGAGAGGGTTTAAGCCTTTAAGGGTTTGAACGAAGAAAGCCAGGGATTCGGTTTTCAACTTTTGCAAAACATCCTTCAGTACCACCACTAACCACAAGTCCACAACTCTCCTTTCAAACACCTATACATAATTTAATTAAACAAAGTCTATTTCTTTGCTTTTTTCATTTTTCTGTACTTTTGTAAATTATCATACTTTTCATTTATGTACACTCAGTTCTATTATTTAGTTTATAGACTTAAGTATCATTTTTACGGATTGAATAACAGTGTCAAATTCAAAATGAAATGTAATTTATATTTTTACTGGAATCTTAGTTTCATTTTTAAAATATAATTAGTATTTGACACCAGAAGAATCGTAGAAAGCAAGCTAATTTGTCTTATGTTGTGTCGGTTGGTCTAACATAAAACTAACCTAAGCTAGGTAGCATTTTTTAAACAATTGCTAAGTGCACAAATACATGTCCAACAACTGATCATTTTTCAAAATAACTTATGAGGACAATATGGTTGGAAAACATTTTTGTCATCTTAGCTAAGCGCTAAGTTAAAATGTTTTAATGGATCAAAAAGTAATAAGTTAAATATAGGTTTGAGATAAAAGTAAAATTTGAGTTTGTACGTAGTACATATTTGCTAAAATGACGTATAATCACCAATTCTAGATATCAAAAGAAAATATTGTTAATGCGACATAAAATATTTATCGCTTTTATTTTAAAGATTGCAAATAAAATAAATTTAAGAGAACATTCGAATAAGTGATCATACATGAGTGATTTAAAACATGTAACTATCTTGATTAACCCATCAAAAATTTTAAAAATACTTTTGATATTTTTTCGAACCGCGCGAAATGCGCGAAACGCGGTTTTTTCACCTAGTTCATTAATAAACGAAGATACACCTTGATATCACTTATCAGACACCTTTATCTTGAGTCAGTTCATTTTAATCTCCAAAGTCATTAAATTCCAAAGAGACTTCACAAAGTCCTTCCACTCAGCAAAACAAACAACTTTTTTGACATGCCTACTCTTTTTCCGCTCACATATTCCTTGACCTAGGCCTCAAGAATGATCTAAAATATTTTCACTATCATCTTCAGGCACCAGATTATAGCAAAATCTGATGCTTGATATAAATGGTACTCCATCCGTCCTTATCAATACTATCTATACTATATTATAATAACCGAAATGGGGTATAATTTATAGTTTGGTTAACCCCTTATTTTGGTTATCCCTTTCCATCTTAACTATCAGATCTTTTTCATCAAATAATCCGTTAGATCCGAATACTACACAAATACACTACATAAGTTCTCATGTTCGAATCCCGTCAACAACAAACATTTATATTATTATTTATAAAGATACATATAAATTTTCAGGTTCCAATCTCACTAACAACAAATATTAACATAGATCACATCAATCATATACTATTTATACTATTTGAACTTAACTTCAAATTATACATAATAAAAACATAATTATATATTTATTATTTAGTATTTAGTTATTTATATAAAATTTTAATAAATTTACATAAAATATAAATGAAAATATAAATATATTTATCGAGACTTGTGCATCGCACGGGCCGTAAGATAGTAGGTTCTTAATATTTGAAACGGAGTGATCGACACGCATTTTTAGACTCTTATCTAGTATAGTTTCATAAATTATTGTATAAAATTTTTTCTTCTGAATAAATATTAAATTAATGTTTAAATTTCTTTAAAAAAATTTTTAAGCATTAAAATACATGTCGAACACTATGTTTCAAATATTAAGAACCTATAAGGTATAATCATTTAAGCAGTAGTAGTAACTAACATTTATGCATGTCGATGAGAGAAGCTAGAGTGTTATCATGGAATTGAAGGGGAATTAACAACCAAGTTGTTAGAAGGAACATAAGGACAACATGTCACAAGTCTAGGGGAAATATTTTATTTTTGCATGAAACAAAATGTGGTTCTTGGCACAAAGACATGGAAAATTCTATGTGGAATTCTGATTTGCATGACTGGGTATATCAGAATTCTCGAGGTCTCTCAGGGGGTTTAACATGCTCTTGGGACAAGAATCTGTATACTTGTGTGGGTTTTGCACAAGATTGGAACTGGATTTGGTTAGCACTAAGATGTTAGGTTAAAGGCATAATAATAAACATAGTGAATATATATAGTCCAGTAAATCAGCATGGCAAGAGAGATTTGCTAAAAGTGCCCCACTACATTCTGACATGTTGTGGTAGTATAGAGTAGCTGTTTGTCTAGTTGATGATTTCAATAGTGTAAGGGATCCCTCAGAAAGGGTGAATTACGAGTATCGACAAAGAAACTCTATCTATTTTAATAGATTTATCAAGGACAATAACCTACTAGACTTGGAATTTAACAATTCTAAATTCACCTGGTTTGGAACAGATGGAAAATATAGTAAGCTAGATAGATTTTTGTTAAATGATTGATAGTGGAAAACGGTTAACTGGGAGCCAACCACTATGTTCACGATGTTGTCTGATCATAAACCTATTAGGGGTCGTTTGGTTCATTCAGTGGTATCGGGTTGAAATCAGGAATCGGGTTAAACGGGTATGAGTTTGGAACTTGATACTTGATATCACCTATTTGGTTCAAAAATAGGATGAGAATGTATCTCGTAATTGATAAACTAATTGGAATCAAGAATCAAAAGACATTTAATTATTTTTTTTGTTAATTTATAATTTTAATATTAAAAACTAAAATTATACACGATCACTTGATTTAATCATAATTAGTAAGGCTAAAAACATATTTTTTTTGAAAAATACCTAACGCTAAAGATATTTTTATAAATATACTATAATTTTTTAAAAATATTGTAAAAATACTATTTTCCAATTTCTTTTACGAAAATACTACTTAATGCAACTTGATTCAATTAGATGCAATTTTTGACGAATTTATGTCACTCCATGTAAACTCAAATTCAACAAAAAAACTCGATCCAACTAATTGTATGTCTGTTTGGTTTTGGTTGATTCTATATTTTTGTAAAATAAATTAAAAGTTAGGAAAATCGCAAAAAAAATAATAAAAAAAGCTAGTATTTTTGATAATTTTTCTTATTAAAATATGAGTTAAAAATATTTTTACGTAGTATCTAAGAAAATAAAATATATATTCACATTTTTTATTCATCAATATTAAAGTGTGAGCTAAAAAAGAATTATACTTTAGTTAAAAAGAAAGACGGGGGAGAGAAAATAAAGAAAAAGATACCCAATATTTTGATTTAGCTGATACCCATCTCTTCACATGGGTTTCTAAACCCTATACCTCATGGGTTTGGGGAATGAGTTTTAAAAAAAAAATTTTTTTAACCAAACACATGCTAGTTTTATCCATTCCAACCCCATATCTCATACCCAGGTTTGTTAAACTAAACACCCCCTTATTGTTTTTAGTGGTCACAACAATTTGTTAGATTTTCCAAACTCTCGAGAGTCTATCATAAATAATAACTGTATACATGAACACCCATCCCGGAAATATGGTGGGTTACTTATCTTCATGCATGCATGGTCAATAGATAAGGTTGAGTGTTGACAGGATGTATAAATATGTTAGAGTAAATAAAGGTAGGCAACCATTTAAAACAAAATAAGGTGTTAACACAACAACTAGAAGTTTGATAATATCATCTTGAAAATTAGGAAAGCACATGGCCATTCCATTCCATATAGGGGTCCGGGGAGAAATCGAAAAGAAGTGCCCTAATTTTTTCCCTAATCTATAACCAAAAGTACTCATATAAATATGTTAATGTCACCAATTCACCTAGAAACAATACGATTATACTGTCAAAAACTATAATTAAAAACGCACAATTTAGAGCACCCCCATGCATTACAAAGGTTTTAGAACAATCGATCAACTTGATCTTTTCAAATGCTCAATGACGGTAATTTAACAAATATGATAGTCCCTTACTTGTATTTGGATCACGTTAAATATGATAACTGCATAATATAATGAAAGTACGAAAAGAAAATATTGAAATAACTTGAGAAGAAAATTATCATTCGTAAACTTAATAACTCTTAAACCTAACCTATAAATAAAAAATTAAAAAGCTCAAGTTTGTAAAATTTTGAAATAACACACACTAAAATTTACAACTAGAAAAGTACAAGCACATATTTATAATATTTTTTATTTTATATGAAATGTGTGTGTATATATAATCATTATTAAAATTTTCTGAATTTTCGGCCCCTTTAAATGTATGGGCCTAGGGCGGTCGCCCTCTTCGCCCTCCCTCTAGGCCGGCCCTGTGCCTACTCAATGATATACTAATAATCCTAAGCGAGGCTATTTAAGTTGTTTATTAGTGTGTCATAATGATTAAATCAACATAGTAACTTCCATCTGCAAAGCCTATTAAATCATATCCTTGAGACAACAAACTCATTTTCTTTATTCTCCAAGTAGAAGTAACTACGCTTATTGAGTTTGAGTGTCACCATTCCACTTCCTTATGAACTAGCAGTTTTGCAGCCACACTCCACTCAGTTGTTCTTTGTTTAATGAGAAAAATAACTTGTCCCAAAGTTATTCCTGAATTTTAAAAATGCATGCATTTCTTTCTTTCCATAATATCCAAAGACTAGTTGTGATAACAATCTCCCATACAATCCTCCCTAGACTATCCGAAAACAGTTTTTATGTGCTCCACATTGTACGCAAATTTTCTATATAATCTCTTGAATCCAAACCCCAACGGCCACCAACTCAATACAGAAACCCATAATTTTCTCACCAAGCAATATTTAAAAAGTAGATGCTCTAAGCTTTCTTTGTCCCCTCCACATAATGGACATGCAACACTTCCAAAACTATTTCTTAGTCTTTCACAAGAATGCCTTTCGTCGGAATAACCCCTAAATACATTTTCCAAAGAATGATCTTGGCCATTGGAGGGATCTTTAGCTGCCATATGAAATACTATTCCACCTTCTGATAGTCCATTATATTCTTTTAACAGCTTATAGCTCCTTTGACAGAGTAGCCATCTTGCAGGGGGTCCAGTTCAGTGAATCCGCTTTATTTGTGAGTTTGAGATTGCATAAAAGCTTAACCATCTCATTTACCTTCTCTATCTCCCAACTTCTCAGATTTCTCTCCTAGAAATCTTCTGAGTAAAGAAAAATCATGAAAAATCCAGAACCGGTAAGATGTTCTCCACGGCCTGCCTGCCTTTGAAAAAACCATATTGATGCTCATCCAGAACTTTTTCTTGGATTAAAAGGATTCTATTTGTTAGATTTTCATCAAGAGTTTGGAAGAATTATTGATTAGGATAATGTATCTAAAATCACTCAAAACACTCAGCTTCGTAACCTTGGGAACTAGAACAATTAAAGAGGAGTTCAAACCTTGTGGGAGTGTCAATTTTTTTGCAAAATTTGCATAACACTCTAGAAGCTTATCTTTGTTCTTAGGCCACAAGAACTTCAAGCTGTGTATGTTCATCCCATAAGGCGCGGGAGCCTTGTCATGTCCAGAAAGCTTGCTGATCTTCATTATGTCTTCATCAGAAAGCTTGGCATCTAACAAATTGCCAAGAAGCGACAATATGTGAGGCCCTTTGTTATAGAGGGTACTGAAATGATTTACAAAGGCCTTCTTTGGCTCAAAAGCTTGCCGATCTTCATTATGTCTTCATCAGAAAGCTTGGCATCTAACAAATGGTTTTTTCTTTTGAAATATATATTTGCAGTCTACTTCTACACATATTCCTGCCACCAGTATATATAGAAGATATATTTGCTAACTTAGCCTATAGGTATTACAGGCACTGATGCACATGTACACAAGACCCGCCTGGTTTTGTTGAGCTGTAAATATTAATTTCCTTCAACCCACCTTAATTCATGGATTCAACATATGACCAGCTGCTTTCCTTATTTTTAAGATGATATTAGCAAACTTCTAGTTGTTGTGTTAATTCCTTGTTCTGTTTTATATGGCTGCATACCTTTATTTACTCTAACATATTTACACATCCTGTCAACACTCAACCTTATCTATTGACCATGCATGCATGAAGATAAGTAGCCCACCATATATCCGGGATAGGTGTTCATTTATACAGTTATTATTTATGATAGACTCTCGAGAGTTTGGAAAATCTAACTCTCCCCCTCAAACTCGACTTTGCATTCTAAACTTCATCTTAACTTTATGAAATACATTTGGCTTCAATGGCTTTGTAAATTTATCTGCCAAATTTTCTTCGGTCTTGCAGTGCACCGGTTCCACAATTTTATCATTTACTTATTCGCGAAGAAAATGTTATTTTATGTTGATTTACTTGCTGCGACTGTGTGACATCGGATTTTTTGCTAGAGAAATAACAAATTTATTATCCACGTAAATTGTAACCGGATCTTCCTTTGCAAGATTTAACTCTCCCAATATGTAGCTTAGCCAAATAGCCTGACATGCGCATGCTGCTGCTGCAATGTATTTTGTCTCACATGTTAAGAGGGCAACTGTCTGTTGCTTCGTTGATGACCACGAAAATATTATTGAACCGATATGAAAAGCATATCCTAAAGTACTTTTCCCGTCATCCAAATCTCCATCATAATCACTGTCTGAATAGCCGACTAATTTTGAATCTTGAGAATGCGTGTAAAATAATCCGTGATCAAGTGTTCATTTTATGTACCTCAAAATTCTTTTAGCCGCCATTAAATGATCCTGCTTCGGTCTCCCCATGTACCTACTAACCAATCCAACTCCATACATAATATCTAGACGAGTAAAAGTTAGGTATCTCAGACTTCCAACCAAACTTTTAAACAATGTTGGATTTACGGACTCCCTCGTTGAATCAACTCTGAGCTTTATGCTCGGTTCTGCTGGAGTGCTCACTGGTTTGCATTCCTCCATTATGAACTTCTTTAAAATCTGCTCCACATATTTTTTCCGTGACATAAAAATCCCATCTTTTCTTTGCTTCACCTCGACTCCAAGAAAGTACGACATTTGACCAATATCTGTCATCTTAAATTCATTAGTCATAACCTTCTTAAAATTATTGAACATACCACGGTTATTTTCGGTAAATATCATGTCATCTACGTATAAGCACACGATCATAATGTCTCCCCCTAAATTTTTCTTCGTATAAAGGGCATGCTCGTATGGACTCTTCACGAAACCATTTTTCTGAAAATATTCATCAACTCGCATGTTCCATGCTCATGGAGCTTGCTTCAAACCATATAAGGCTTTCTTCACTCTGTAGACTTTGTTTTCCCGGCCTTTCTGAACATATCCGGGAGGCTGCTCAATATAAACTTCTTCTTCAAGATAACCATTCAGAAATGCTGACTTGACATTAATATGAAATATTTTCCACTGGTTCTGAGCTGCAATTGCTGTCAGAAGTCGTATGGTATCAACTCTTGCAACTGGAGCGCATACCTCGTCATAGTCAATGCTGTATATTTGCTTTTAGCCTTTAAGCACCAACCTTGCCTTGTACTTTTCCACTTCTCCATCTTGAGTGGTCTTTGTCTTATAGACCCACTTGACACCAATTGCTTTATGTCCTTCTGGAAGATCTGTGAGCTCCCAAGTATCATTCTTCTAGATTGCATCAATTTCTTCATCCATGGCTTTGATCCATTTGCTTTCTTCAGAAGCTTCTTCAAATATAACAAGATCACCTTCAACCATTAAGCAAAATAATGAATAATCAAATAATGTTTGTACTGGACTTGTTGCTTCATAGATATTATCCAGACTTCGCATTTTCCTCGGTGTTCCCCCTGAACTACAGCTTCCTTCCGTTGATGGTGTTGATGCGTGAGTTGGTTGAGTTGGAATTTGTGGTAGAGTTGGATCATTATCTCCGTCATCTTCAATGTTGGAGTCGTCACCGTCGTTATCATCATCGTTAAAGAGTAAATCAATAACTTTTCTTTCTTCTTCGCTCCATCTCAAGTAATCTGATTCATCGAACTCAACATCTCGAGAAATGATTATATTCTTTGTTAGGGGATTATAGTGTCTGTATACCTTCCTCCTTTTGTCATATCGGGTAAAGATGCATTTTTCACCTTTGTCATCCAGCTTCTTCCTTTTCTGGTCGGAACATGAGTATATGCAATACACCCGAAAATTCTAAGATGTCCAACTGATGGTTTGCTTCCACTCCATGCTTCATTTGGAGTTTTATTTCTTACATATTTTTGTTGGACAACGATTCTATAAATAAACATTGGCAAATGACTCAACTGGATACAACAACAGAGATTAAAAGTTGACATTGCAAGGAAATTTAACATTATCTATTATAAGCACATAGATGTAGTGACTACAATAACAGAAGAAAAGCGATTACAACAGCAAAGATACTGCCAACTGGAAAAATGTGGGATTGACACTTGGCAGAATACGTACCGTGTACGGTGTAGGGAAGCATCTTGCTAGGTGTATGGAAGCTAACCAGTCTTCCACTATAAAGTAGGTGCAGTAGTTTTGCTGCAACAATCACTAATTCTGGATACTAGTCTCAGAGGACAGGGGAATACATATTATGTTCTGTCTCTCAAGAATCACTCTTTGATATCATTTTTCAAGCACAGCTGATGCATTAGCCCTCTCAATTTAAAATATAAGATTCAGAGTCATCGAATAATGTAACTTCACAACAGGTGGCAGCCATGGCCCGATATTCAGCTTGAGCACTAGATTGAGACACTGTGTGTTGTTTTTTACATTCCCAGATTACCAAAGAGTTTCCAAGCAGAATATAATATCTGGTGAGAGACTGACGAGTTGCCTGACACCCACCCCAGTCAAAGTCATAATAGGCAATGAGGTTTAGGGGAGATGTAGTAGCAATAAGTAAGCCCTATCCTAGGGATTGCTTGATATACCTTAAGACTTTATAAGCAGCTGTTAGATGATCATTACGAGGAGAAGCAAGATGTTGAGACAAAATGTGTACTGAATATGACATATATGGATGAGTAATAGTAAGATAAACCAATTTGCCAACAATTCATCGATATAAAGTAGAGTCTTTGACATTGAGCAGATTAGAGTAGTTATTAGTAAGATGATGATTCTGCTTCATAGGAATAGGTGAAGGTTTGGCACATAACATACCAGTTTCTGTTAACAAATCAAGTACATACTTTCTTTGATTAATGTAAAAACCATCATTTGACCTATCAACCTCTAAAGCGAGAAAATATTTGATAGGTCCAAGATACTTAATTTGAACTTGGACAACATACATTGTTTGACATTCTGAATTAGAGAAGCTACAGATCCAGTCACCAAAATGTCATCGACGTAGACTAATACCGCGCAGAAGCTGCCAGCTTTGGTAATAGTAAATAAACTATTATCACTGTGAGATTGTATAAAACCATAATCCTTAATAGCCTGAGAAATCTTAGCGAACCAACACCGAGGAGCCTGCTTCAGACCATATAATGATTTTTTAAGTAAACAAACAACATTGGGAGGGAGTTATAACTCAGTCAGGAACTGATATGTGGTGCCCTCCAAACCCAGGTCAGAAGTTTGGGGTCCACAACACATACACAAAATATAAACCTGTATATAAAATATTATTTGCAATGACCCTGCTTTACTTAACCACGGATCGCAACAGGTTAAAGTAAGAAAACAAGCCACAACCTTAACTTTTATTACAACGTACCAAATCCCAACTAATTTAATTACAACTGATATGAAATTATTCTTACAACCTTACTATCTCACTACTGCATTAAGCTCCTGCTAGCTCGATCAATCATAATCTGGAATCCTAGCTCGAACATTGAACTGGGAAGCCTCACTATCAACCGTATCCTTCTTAATTGTAGAATACATAAAAAGATTCGCAAGAGTGAGCTAACTAGCTCAGTAAGTCATATTATCAATAACTGAGGTTAAACAATAATAAACGAGGTGATTCAAAGGAATCAAGTTTCTTGTTAAACAACCAATATAATTGGATATTCAATTAAAGTTTTTAAAACCAAGGTTAGGCTGCTGATCAGTCACGCACTAACCCCGAGCAGAGCACACAGCACTGCTCTAACTACTGGATCCAAGGCACACATTGGCCTAACTTGACCATCGATATGGTCTGACCACGAATCTGGTCCATATAAGAAAACTATCCAATTCTAAAGCATTTCAATATGATAAACAAGAGAGTTCAATAAACCGGATCATAATCAATAACAATGAAACATTTGTATAAGAGCATAATAAAAATTCATGGTTACCAAAAGGGTATGTCAAAGTACATAAAAGAATTGTTCTTCAGCCAGTAGGATAATCGGGTATTAGATGAATAATGTTTTTACCAGGTTTTAGTACTTTGATATCACAAGGTATGGTTGAGTATAAAAGTTTCGGTATGTTCAAACAATTCTGTTTCGGTATTTGGTATTTGATGGATATATACTTGTGGAGTAGTATTGTATTTGTGTGGTTTAATATCTGGTAAATCAACAAGAAATGGTTCACAAAGAATAAGGCTTGCGGTTTAAAGATCAAATAATGTGGCTCAGGTTCAAGGCTGAAGGATTCAAATTATTTCCAATATAAAACAGAGCTATTTTGAATATTAACAGTATGTCACAAGAGAAATTAGAAATATTTGCAATATATCTCGAGAAAGGTTTAGAAGTACTTGCCTTATCACAATCGATTCCAACTTCACTTGTATTCGTCTAACGACCCTATTCAACAACCACTCATCTGTTTTTCCTATGCCTCGCTTCTATCCTCTGATCACTTGCTGTATTTTCTACATGTCAATTCTATTTTCTGATCACCTGCTTCACCTTTCTTACGCCTTGCTTACTCTGCTAGGTATTATGAATATCTATCAATATTTAACTCATATGATTCTATTCAACACACACTTCTATCTATCCTTCGTTTCACCCAAATCCGATTAACGGATTGAAAGTTATGCTATAAACAAGTAATCACCGAATATATAGACCGATAGTCAATCCACAAGTCACGTATAGCACATAATACATCACGTAATCAATGACATATCATTTATAAAGAAGTCTCGGATCATAAATAGGCTTTCTGGTATTTAAAATGATTTTTAAAACATTTTTCGGAATTAAAACAGGTCGTTGGATCAATTTCGGAATAATAAACAGGGTACGGTTGGCCAATTCTGGCTCCGAAACAATTTTAGAATAATTATCGAGCCTTGAAAATAATTTAGAATAATATTTTAAAGCTCGAAACTATTTTTCGGAATTTTTAAATCATTTTTAAATAATTATATCTAATTAAAAATCAATTAATAATTAATTAAATCAATTAATAATTAATTAAATCAATTAATAATTATTTAAATCAATTAATCAATTAATTTTTGAATTAATTGACTAATTAATCAATTAAAAATTAACTGAAATTAATTAACTAATTAATTCAGATTTATTTGTGAATTAAAAATAATTTTCGGAATTAAAATAATAATTTTTAGAATTTTCAGAAATTAAAAACGGATTTTTATAATAAAAATAAATAGGAAATATGATTTTTAAATATTTTATAAACAGGAATCCAATTTTTGCAAAGTCTGGAAACCTGGGGGACCAAACTTCATCGTTTTCAAAAGTATAGGTACTAAACTGTAATTTTCCAGGAGGTCGCCGGAAAACAGTCGGGGATGGCCGGAGAACACGTTCCCGGCGTCCTCACCCCACCAACACCTCCAGATCACATCTATAATTCACCAGGAACTCAACCATACCAACAAATCATTCTAATCTTCCCTGAGTTGGCCGGAATTTGATCAAGAAACTCGCTGGTTTCCGGCGGGTTTGACGTAAACTTCAAAACATAACTCCCTTCTCTACAGACCTTGTTGGTTCATGAAACTTATACGACTAGATTGCAAATTTCACAGAGAACAAAACCCACTATAACATAACATCAATCTATCACAGAATAAGAAACCCCCAAATTTTCAATTAAGAACATTCATACGGGTATAAACCCTAATTTTGAAATTCGAAAATTAAACCCACTTTTGAGCATGTTATTGAACTCCAAATCAGACGTATGACATATGAAAATCATCAGGAAGACAAGCTCTACAACATACAATCATCAAATCATACAAACAATCATCCGAACAAAAATTCATATTTTTAATAAATTTAATTCGAAAATAAATAATTTTTCAGAAACTAAACCTTTGATTCTGTGGTAAAACAAGTCCTGGAATCTGATAGTACTCCTTGAAACCTTCAAATTGGTTACTCCAACTTTCCAAACAGATTTCACTAACACCTTGAATTTGTGGTTTGATTCTCAGAAAGGTTTATGAATATATGATTTTTCTCTGTAAAATTATATAATTATCTGTCTGCAAATGATTTTGATACGAAATAAAATACGGAAAAAGGCTATTTATAATTACGGAAAATTAGTATCCCGTTGGATCATTCCGGATATAAAATGGTACGTTTATTTATAAAAACTGATCCAAACGGTATCGGTTTTCGGGATAATTATCCAAATCAGTACAATTTGTACTACGGTCTTGGTCTCAGCGCCCAGTTACACGTACTACGAAGTGATAATTGGGATAGTTTAATAAAAAGCTCCCGTTTATCAAAAATACGGGTTTTATTGATTTACCGAAACGAATATTGTATCGAAAATGTTGCGTCGGGACCCGCGCAGGACAAACCGTACGCCGGATCGAAAAAGTCGAAACATGGAATATGCTCGGAATATTACAATTAGGTTAGGAAGGAGTTCTCGGAAGAGTTTCGGGTTATAAAAACGTAACAACGGTTGACGTCGGTTGGTTCCCGTTTTTATAAAATAGATTTTAATTACCCGGAAAAAGATTTTACAAATTTCATATGATTCTTATAAATCCATAAATCAACATAAAAATAATTAGGAAGATATGACAATTATCTATATTTTATTTTGGACATATAAGAATTAAAATACTCAATTAATATTATTTTTAAACATCCAAACACATTTAACACTTAACAAATAATTTACAAAATAGATACTGAACATACATAATAATTATTTATTAGCAAAAATAATTACACGATATATCCCGGATATTACATCCTTCCCCCTTAAAAGGATTATGTCCTCAGAATCTCCTAAGAAAACAAATGAGGGTACTTTTCTCTCATATCACTTTCTAACTCCCAGGTTGACTCTTCAACTTTTGGGTTTCTCCACAATACTCTTACTAATTTCATTGCTTTATTCCTCAATACTTTCACTCCTTCCTCTAGAATCTCTATTGGACTCTTTACATATGACAAATCTGCTTGAAGCTCTATTGGCTCATATTCTATTACATACATGAAGTCTGGATTATACTTCTTAAGCACCGATACATGAAAAATATTATGAATGTGCTCTATGTGCGAAGGTAACGACAACTCGTAAGCTACTTTGCCCACGTGCTTAAAAATTTCAAGAGGTCCGACATATCTTGGGTTCGGTTTTTCTTCCTTTCTAAACCTCGTTAATCCCTTCCACGGTGATATTTTTAGTGATACCAAATTCCCTTTTTCGAATTCCATATCTTTCCTTGATTAGTCTGCATATTTCCTTTGACGATCTTGTGCTGCTATCAATCTTTTCTGGATAACTCTAATAGCTTCCTTTGTCTGCTGCACTAATTTAGGTCCAAGTAATTTGCGTTCTCCTACTTCGTTCCAATATACTGGAGATCTGCATTTGCGTCCCTAAAGGGCTTCATAGGGTGGCATCCCAATACTGGTGTGATAACTATTGATATAAGTAAATTCTACCGGGGGTAAATGCTCGTCCCAATTTTGGATCTCGATTGGATACGATGGACATAGGAATTCCATGATGAACTTATAATTTCTTTTAAGTACATATAAACTGACTTGTCCAGTGAAAATCTTCCATTTATAGACATAAAATGAGTTGACTTGATAAATCTGTCCATTATAATCCAAATGGTATCCTGATTAGCTCTTGTGCTTGGTAACCTAACTATAAAATCCATAGCGATATGCTTCCACTTCCCACTCTGGAACCTCGAATGGCTGTAGCAATCCACTTGGTCTCTGATATTCTACCTTAACTCTTTTGACATATATAACATCTGCTAATTCATTCCGTAATTTCCCTCTCCATATCTGGCCACCAATAATTTTTCCTTTAAATTTCTATACATCTTGATACTCTTGAAATGTATTGAATACTTTAGATTATGAGCTTTCTGTAAAATTTCAGTCTTCAACTCCATCACTGGTGGAATTCAAATTCTAGAAGAAAACCTAAGAATACCTTGATCGTTCTTCTTGTGTGCATAATTCTTCACCTACTAAATGATTTATATCCTGATTCATTACCTCTTCCTGACACTTCTTTATCTTCTCTAACAATCCCGACTGAAAAGTTATACTTATACATTCTTACTTTTTTTTGGATCATGAACCCTGACTCCCAATTCCAACTTCTAGAGTTCCATAGATAATTCTTCTGGTACGGTCTCTATGTTCATTCTCTCTCCTTCTTACTCATATCTTGTCACTATATTTGCTTTTTCCTCGGGAGTTCATACTTCAACTCTTATGGTCCGTATATATCTCACATCTTTCTCTATACTTATAATATTTTTCCAATCTTTCAAAATGAATATTATTGTTGCTTTTAATTCCCAGTCATGAGTAGGGTACTTCTGCTCATAAGGTTTCGGTTGTCTGGATGCATGTGCAACAAATGTATTGCTTTGCGTCAACACACATCCTATTCCCTTACGAGAAGTATCACTATAAACTACCAAATCTCCCTGATACTGTTAAAGTGATAAAATAAGTGTTGTAATTATTCTTTCATTTAACTCCGCAAAACTTTCTTCACCCTTCTCCATTTCATATAACTTTCTTGCTTCTCCGGGTTAGCCTCATCCAAAATATTGCAACTTTCAAGAATCTTGCTCAATTTCTGATAATAACTGGTCCACGATAAAACTTCTTACTTTTGTTGGTGCTTCTGGTCTTTCTTCATTCATATTATCTTTAAACTCTTCTGCTGAATCCCCTTTTTGTCTCCTCCTTACCGACGGTCGATACTAAGAATTATACTTCCTGGCATTAAAGTTTTCACCTGGTAACCTTTTTATACCGCTTCTTTTTTTTTTCCTTTGACTCCACAGCTATCATTGTATAGGTTGCATGATTCTTCCTAAGTAACACAAGTACATCTTATCCAGATTCTTCCTTCAAGATTCTACTCATCAAATTTAAACATCACTGGTATATCCGTTCATCCAACTAACATTTCTAAAATTTAATAACAACAATACTGAGTTTTGAAAATTATCTTTGATATATTCCTAAGTTCAATCTTCACTTGATAATATACCCAGTCTTAAATCAATCTTATAAAAATACCTGGCCTTGTTCATTTAATTAAACAATTCATTGGTTCGAGGTAACAGATATCTGCTCTTGAGAGTAAACTTGTTAAGCTTTCGCTAACACATAATCTCACACTTCCATTTTTCTTATTAGTACATCGTGCCGGTGCACTTTAGGGGGTACACTAGGTCCAGTTGCTTTTTCTTCTAATCATCTCATGTGTTTGCTCTGATAACTTCTTCATTTTATCTGGTGCCATTCTGCGCGGGGTTTTGAACACTGGCTTCATTTCACATACTAAAGCAATCATAAACACATTTTCTTTATCTAAAGGAAATATTGGTAACTCATCTGGAAATATGTCTTGATACTGTAAAATCTTCAAATTCGGTCTGCTCCTGATTCTTATTTATAATCGCCATAACACTTATATTTTTGGTTATTGTAATCTTAAATCGTTCTTAACAAATTCTTTACTTTCCTTTGTCCTTTAAACCTCTTCATGTTCTCATTTGGCGTGTTCAGAACTATCTTTCATCACGACGGTCTAGCTGGGCATCACACTTGAATAGTTAATCCACTCCTTAACATAATATCAAATCCTCTTATCTCAAATGATATCAATTCTTCGCCACTTATTGCCAGAAATATCGATTCCGCCATTGGTACTTACTTGTTCAATAACTGCACGTTCTTTACTTTCTAGTCCTTTAGTCATAAACTTATTGATTCGACAGGATAATTCATCTTATCAATAAAGCCTTGAGAGATATACGATCAAGTTGCTCCCACATCTTTCAATACTTTAACACATAAGGTATCCACATTAATCTTACATGTCATCACATCCATATTCTAAATATCATATCGCAAATTCTCGTTCTCGAAGACGTATCCCTTATTGAAGTAGATTCCCTTGACTCTTAATGCATCTCTGGATAGGGCCAGTGATTTGCAATTCTCACCATATGCCCTTGTTTCCTTTCCATGCATGAGAGGTAGATGAGAGTTTGCCCGCTGGGTGTATAATACGTTGACTTTTGTTTGAAAAGCTCTTGCAAGGAACAACGGTACAACGAAACAACTAGAAGGATTCATAATTTTAATAAACTTAGAGTTGAAGAGAATGAAGAAGTAATGATTTGAATATTAATGAGACAACCACATTGGTACTTAAGATGGCTAGTCTTTCATACCGTATGGCATACAGCACATGATTAGGTGGCGTCCCACCCGACTCTTCGTCATTCCGATAAAGTATATCATCATAACACTGTTTGTCCCAATCGGAAAGCAAAACTTGAGGGGAACAATTAAATTTGAAAGGAATGCATAATCCTCCGTTTTGATATCATCGGAAAAAAAATTATTAAGAAAAAGGAGTTCATACATTTTTAGGAATTAAAAAGGAATATACGCTGTAATGTTGAGGATGAAAATGATACCATTGGTCACCATCCACATTTCACTTGTATTCATCTTTCGAGCTTGCTCAATCATTGTCCCAATTGTATCATATAACAATTTTAGAAGTATGCTAAAATGCCTTCGCAACTAAGCATTATGGTAGATTCTTACTTGTTAAGTCTCGCGTCTGTAACGTCGCACTTACACGTATAATACTTTAATAATTCGATCATAATGGCGTTCTTGTCAGATAACCTTGAATTTCCTCTTTTTAATTTTGGAATAGCCGTGAATCATTCAACATAACGATCATTTTATTAATAATATTCTTCTTTGAGAAAGATTTAAAAATCTTCCCAATCTTCTTTGGTCATGCGCAGGCTTCCGTTAAATCAATGAATTCTTCGAACTCTGATAATCCCAATAATTGGATGAATAGTTACTCCGTACGCTGGTTCCGTTGTTAATCCTATCAGACAATACTTGCACCTTGCTGTTAGGAATAATTAACTTCTTCATAATCGCAGGTTACCTTGTTTTCCAAATTAACAATACTGAGTCTGAAACAACATCCTTCCATGTAATCCGGGTCTTTTAACAAACAAGAAACTCAAGTAGTAACTTGACAACCAAGGTTTAAAACTTATTCTATTCAAAAAGGCTTTTAGAAATTTTATGAGGAAAAATCTTCTTCGAAAACTTTTAAAAATTTTTTTAAAAATCACACCTCCGGTTGTCCTTACTGTATGAGTCGGTTGTTGTCCTTCTTATGACCAGATTCCAAGTTAAAGAAACGATCACTCAAGGGTCCATTCACTTCCATTTATCTTCTCTCCTTCATTGGGTCTATTACTTTCCTTAATCAGTAAAAACTTCCGCTATCGTTGCACGTTATCTTATTCGTAGCTTGACCTTAAGGCTCCCATACTGGTAGTACTCACATTAACCACTTTGCAATCATTAAGTAAAACAGACTATCCAATAATCGACAAATCAGCTAATGTCACATCATCTTGTTAAAATATATATCACATCATTACAACACCATTTATTTTAAGAAATCTTCAGATCCCTAATCTCCTCTAACTCTCTCTCTTCAACACTTATCTATTCCATTCCACAAGCTAGTCATGAGTGGCTTAATTACTAATAACTTCTTGTAACCTGATAACAGCCATCCTCCAGAACACTTGAATCTTCTTTCTAAACTCCTTCTCACCTTAATTTGTATCGCAATACTCACCATTTACTATAGCTATCATGTCCTTTTTCGCAATTGCTGTTGTTTCATTAGGAAAGTTTTTAAACTGAAGATATAGAATATGGTGTATAGTAAACAGAAAAGATACATTCATAGTTGAATGTTCAAAAAAATCAAGAATAAGTAAATGAAGGTTCTTGAATAGGTAGTCTCGTATCGAGAGATAATAAAATAGCGTTGAATAACTTAGAGAGGCGCAACCGTCATAACAAAAGGTAATACTGCTAATACTGATGGAGGAACGAGGCGCAAATCGAATCTGAGAGAAGATGACGATCCTTAAACGGAAAGCTCCAAATGATCAGTTGATGCAAAGAAATCAGGATCTGCCATTGCCGTTGCCTGGATATCACGTTGCTAGTTAAGAATCCCGAATCGCAACACGAACCGTGCCGGAGACCTACTATACAGTCGCACTCAACCTCACAATAACCTATCTTTCTATTTCCTATTCCTAATCATAACCCTCTACCCAATCCCGACAATCTAGACTTATAACCTGTAGCTCTGATACCAACCTGTGGCGCCCTCCAAACCCGGGTCAGAAGTTTGGGGTCCACAACACATACACAAAATATAAACCTGTATATAAAATATTATATGCAATGACCCTGCTTTACTTAACCACGGATCGCAACAGGTTAAAGTATGAAAACAAGCCACAACCTTAGCTTTTATTACAACGTACCAAATCCCAACTAATTTAATTACAACTGATATGAAATTATTCTTACAACCTTACTATCTCACTACTGCATTAAGCTCCTGCTAGCTCGATCAATCATAATCTGGAATCCTAGCTTGAACATTGAACTGGGAAACCTCGCTATCAACCGTATCCTTCTTAACTGTAGAATACATAAAAAGATTCGCAAGAGTGAGCTAACTAGCTCAGCAAGTCATATTATCAATAACTGAGGTTAAACAATAATAAACGAGGTGATTCAAAGGAATCAAGTTTCTTGTTAAACAACCAATAGAATTGGATATTCAATTTAAGTTTTTAAAACCAAGGTTAGGCTGCTGATCAGTCACGCACTAACCCCGAGCAGAGCACACAGCACTGCTCTAACTACTGGATCCAAGGCACACATTGGCCTAACTTGACCATCGATATGGTCTGACCACGAATCTGGTCCATACAAGAAAACTATCCAATTCTAAAGCATTTCAATATGATAAACAAGAGAGTTCAATAAACCGGATCATAATCAATAACAATGAAACATTTGTATAAGAGCATAATAAAAATTCATGGTTACCGAAAGGGTATGTCAAAGTACATAAAAGAATTGGCCTTCAGCCGGTAGGATAATCGGGTATTAGATGAATAATGTTTTTACCAGGTTTTAGTACTTTGATATCACAAGGTATGGTTGAGTATAAAAGTTTCGGTATGTTCAAACAATTCTGTTTCGGTATTTGGTATTTGATGGATATATACTTGTGGAGTAGTATTGTATTTGTGTGGTTTAATATCTGGTAAATCAACAAGAAATGGTTCACAAAGAATAAGGCTTGCGGTTTAAAGATCAAATGATGTGGCTCAGGTTCAAGGCTGAAGGATTCAAATTATTTCCAATATAAAACAGAGCTATTTTGAATAATAACAGTATGTCACAAGAGAAATTAGAAATATTTGCAATATATCTCGAGAAAGGTTTAGAAGTACTTGCTTTATCACAATCGATTCCAACTTCACTTGTATTCGTCTAACGACTCTATTCAACAGCCACTCATCTGTTTTTCCTATGCCTCGCTTCTATCCTCTGATCACTTGCTGTATTTTCTACATGTCAATTCTATTTTCTGATCATCTGCTTCCCCTTTCTTACGCCTTGCTTACTCTGCTAGGCATTATGAATATCTATCAATATTTAACTCATATGATTCTATTCAACACACACTTCTATCTATCCTTCGTTTCACCCAAATCCGATTAACGGATTGAAAGTTATGCTATAAACAAGTAATCACCGAATATATAGACCGATAGTCAATCCACAAGTCACGTATAACACATAATACATCACGTAATCAATGACATATCATTTATAAAGAAGTCTCGGATCATAAATATGCTTTCTGGTATTTAAAATGATTTTTAAAACATTTTTCGGAATTAAAACAGGTCGTTGGATCAATTTCGGAATAATAAACAGGGTACGGTTGGCCAATTCTGGCTCCGAAACAATTTTAGAATAATTATCGAGCCTTGAAAATAATTTAGAATAATATTTTAAAGCTCGAAACTATTTTTCGGAATTTTTAAATCATTTTTAAATAATTAAATCTAATTAAAAATCAATTAAAAATCAATTAAATCAATTAATCAATTAATTTTCGAATTAATTGACTAATTAATCAATTAAAAATTAACTGAAATTAATTAACTAATTAATTTAGATTTATTTGTGAATTAAAAATAATTTTCGGAATTAAAATAATAATTTTTAGAATTTTCAGAAATTAAAAACGGATTTTTATAATAAAAATAAATAGGAAATATGATTTTTAAACATTTTATAAACAAGAATCCAATTTTTGCAAAGTCTGGAAACCTGGGGAACCAAACTTCATCGTTTTCAAAAGTATAGGTACTAAACCGTAATTTTCCAGGAGGTCGCCGGAAAACAGTCGGGGATGGCCGGAGAACACGTTCCCGGCGTCCTCACCCCACCAACACCTCCAGATCACATCTATAATTCACCAGGAACTCAACCATACCAACAAATCATTCTAATCATCCCTGAGTTGCCCGGAATTTGATCAAGAAACTCGCCGGTTTCCGGCGGGTTTGACGTAAACTTCAAAACACAACTCCCTTCTCTACAGACCTTGTTGGTTCATGAAACTTATACGACTAGATTGCAAATTTCACAGAGAACACAACCCACTATAACATAACATCAATCTATCACAGAATAAGAAACCCCCAAATTTCAATTAAGAACATTCATACGGGTATAAACCCTAATTTTGAAATTCGAAAATTAAACCCACTTTTGAGCATGTTATTGAACTCCAAATCAGACGTATGACATATGAAAATCATCAGGAAGACAAGCTCTACAACATACAATCATCAAATCATACAAACAATCATCCGAACAAAAATTCATATTTTTAATAAATTTAATTCGAAAATAAATAAATTTTCAGAAAATAAACCTTTGATTCTGCAGTAAAACAAGTCCTGGAATCTGATAGTACTCCTTGAGACCTTCAAATTGGTTACTCCAACTTTCCAAACGGATTTCACTAACACCTTGAATTTGTGGTTTGATTCTCAGAAAGGTTTATGAATATATGATTTTTCTCTGTAAAATTATATAATTATCTGTCTGCAAATGATTTTGATACGAAATAAAATACGGAAAAAGGCTATTAATAATTACGAAAAATTAGTATCCCGTTGGATCATTCCGGATATAAAATGGTACGTTTATTTATAAAAACTGATCCAAACGGTATCGGTTTTCGGGATAATTATCCAAATCAGTACAATTTGTACTGCGGTCTTGGTCTCAGCGCCCAGTTACACGTACTACGAAGTGATAATTAGGATAATTTAATAAAAAGCTCCCGTTTATCGAAAATACAGGTTTTATTGATTTACCGAAACGAATATTGTATCGAAAATGTTGCGTCGGGACCCGCGCAGGACAAACCGTAAGCCGGATCGAAAAAGTCGAAACATGGAATATGCTCGGAATATTACAATTAGGTTAGGAAGGAGTTCTCGGAAGAGTTTCGGGTTACAAAAACGTAACAACGGTTGACGTCGTTTGGTTCCCGTTTTTATAAAATAGATTTTAATTACCCGGAAAAAGATTTTACAAATTTCATATGATTCTTATAAATCCATAAATCAACATAAAAATAATTAGGAAGATATGACAATTATCTATATTTTATTTTGGACATATAAGAATTAAAATACTCAATTAATATTATTTTTAAACATCTAAACACATTTAACACTTAACAAATAATTTACAAAATAGATACTGAACATACATAATAATTATTTATTAGCAAAAATAATTACACGATATATCCCGGATATTACTTGATAACCAGGAGGTAATCGCGTATAAGCTGTTTCCTCCAAGTCACCATGTGAAAATGCAATAGTAACATCCATTAGAGAAACATCCCAATTCTTAGAAGCTGCTACAGCAAGCAAGATTCTAACTGATTTCATTTTCGTAACAGGTGCAAATGTTTCAAAATAGTCTAAGCCATGTGTTTGAGTGAAGCCTCTAGCCACTAAACGAGTTTTGTATCGATCAATAGTTCCATCAGGAAGGTGTTTGATCTTAAACAACCATTTGCAATCAATAATGTGATGATCGGTTGGGGTTGGAACTGATGTCCTTGTATGATTATCCTTAAGAGCTTTAATTTCAGTTTTTATAGTTTGAAACCATAGAGGAATATGAGCGGCTTGTTGTGACGCCTGAGAATTTTGCGACGTAATTAAGTGAATAAAGTATGATTTTAGTGCTGTAAATATGAATTATGTGAATAAGTGTTGGTTAATTGTCTTTATTGTATATTAGCATCTAGGAGCGTAGATGGATACGTTCCAATTTGATGAGTCAGCTTAGGAGTTAAGCTGTGTTGTCGGGTCGTCAGGTAGAACGGAACCCGTCCTAAAAAGGGATTAAATATTTAAAATGTGAATTATGTGTTACTGTGTGAAATAAAGTGTTTACGTAAAGCAGTGCATTCTAGTGACGTGTCGGTTGGTAAAGATAATTGAGAAGCGTAATTGAAACGCTGAGTATCGGGCCGTCCGGCAGAACGTGACCCGGTACGCGTAAAAAGGAATAATAATAAAAAAAGGGGAAAGATCTTATGATCGGACATATGTTGTGATGTGTGAGTATATGTTCTTGCTTGTCTGTATGCGTGATTACGTGATCTATTAATATTTTTATGGATTTAAGGGAATTATTTGATTTAAATATGGTTTATTTAACCTTAGCACATTTTTAAAAAATTATCTAAGTAAGGTAAAGGTATGAGATTTATTTTGATATCTTCGAAATAGTCCTAGAGACTTTCTAAAAATGATAATCGGATTTATTTCATGATCGTTGCATTTCAAAATGATTTTTATGTATTAAAATGTTATTTGTAGCATAAACTTGTAAAAATCATATAAAATCAACCGTACGTTCAAAAGTTTATTATGGGTAATGGTTGAAAACCTAATTTCGAGATCCACATTTTAAAATTATCATTCATATCAAATTTATCTATTCCGAGAGAGATATTTGCCAATCAAATTCGTTTTTTTAAGAATAAAGAGTGAATTGGAAAAAGAATGGCCCAATTAC
The DNA here is from genome assembly GCF_009905375.1 of Apium graveolens. Lineage (NCBI taxonomy): Eukaryota > Viridiplantae > Streptophyta > Magnoliopsida > Apiales > Apiaceae > Apium > Apium graveolens. The sequence continues at coordinate 283,107,148 of NC_133655.1, forward strand.
TATACTACCCTTCCTTGGTAGTATATAACCCCACCCCACCCCCTCTTTCTTTCTTTTCTCACCCAAGCACTTCTCTTCTCTTTTTTTCTCTCATTTTTCTTCCTCCCTCTCGGGACTTCTCTCTTTCTCTCTCTCTCATTTTCGGTACTCTCTCTCTTCAATCTCTCTCTTGTTCTTCATCCTCTTTCGATTATAAGATCATGATTGTGTGAGATTTTGCTTTATCTATCCATATATATATATATGCATGTCTCTATCTTCAAGGTTTTTGAAAAAAAAATCCAAAGTTAGATTTGGTGGTTTGATTCGGTTTTCATGAAAACAAAAAGGGTTTTGATTCTTAAATGATTTGGAGTGAAGATATGTGTTTGCATGTGTGTATTTACTTGTGTAAATTTGTGGCTGAAGGTTGGAAACCCCCGAATGGGGGCACCACCGTGAAGCCACAACCACCAGTTGATGAACTCCGGTGAACCGGTGGTGAGTGATGATGTTAAGAGAAAACTGAGCTCTAGTATCCTTAAATCAATTTTTCTGTGTTTGCATGTGGTATTTTGATGAAAAGCCGAATGTAATTGTGGTTTCAAAAGTTATTCAGTTGATTTTGTTGGTTATGGATGTTTATTCTAGGATAGTGATAAGAGATTAGGGTGATTAAAGATGCAAGGATTTGAAATTAAGTTTGCATGTGAGGTTTCTTTAATAAAAGTAGAAGAGGCCGAATGGCTCTTGATTTTTGGGAAGATCATGTTGGTTTTGTTGGTGTATATGATCTATTGATAATTGTTTTTATAAATTATAGAGTATTTAGAATGAGTTATGGTTTAGAGGTCCAAATTGATGCATGCATGTTTCGATTCTTGGAAATTTCGAATGTCCCTACTTGTTTTTAAGAAATTAAGTTGTATTAAGTGTTAAAATGAGTGATCATCCATGTTTAGGTTATGAGTTTAAATGAGTTGTAGAATGAAATTGATCTAGTTTGGGATGATATACTTGATGCATGTCAACTAAGAGCTTTGCATGTTGATTCTTGTTTGTGTTAAGTGATAAGGCCGAATAGGCCATGAGAATTAAAAGTCAAAAGCTTGATTTTGATAATTGAAAGAATGATTGGGTGTGTATATGTGAATATCTATGGATATGTTGTTTGATTGTAGTGTGTGGTTCGAATTAAGGAATAAAGGAAAAGGGAACTAAGTTGATTGATTTTAAAAGCTATAAGTGATAGTTATGGTCGTAAGGATTAAGTTATGAATGAATCATGAACTCGTATGAGTTATAATCATTTGATTTGAAGTATAGTCGAGATTAAAGCAAGTATAAGTGGTTATTGAGTATATAAAGATATTAAGGCTATGAGAAAAGAATGTGTTATGTGTTATGTGCATGTGTGTATAAACTATACTCGTATAGTTCGAGTCGAAAGTATATCCGAGCTATCGTATTGAGTGAACGTTCCGGGAACGAGAGTTGAGAAACTAATTAAGGTTTTGGTTTTGATTGTAGATACGGAGCGTGAGGGCATTCAGGCTAGGAAAGCGAATTTAGGCAAGTAACTCTATTTTCTTGTGTAAATGGTTATAGAGAGGGTATTATTCATGCCATGTAGAGTATTGAACTGTTAAAGTAATGTACCCCTGTTATTGATTTTGAGATACCCTATCACTGTTCTTGTAAACTTATTTCTGATAAGCTTATTGATCCAACCCCTTTGGTAACTCTTTTTTCCTATTCACTTGTTATACCATGAACTGTTATAAACCCTATAAGTACCTCTATGAACCCCTTGTAATGATGCTTCATTTCTTGTTTACCTTATAATCTATTGATCCTTGAAACAGTTTTGATTCCCCTAACTTGAGTACCATGTTATCATTGATCAAGATCCCTAGAATTGAACTTTGCTTTTCCTTGATTCATTTCCTTAAACTTTGAATTCTTGAAATTGAATATAAGAATGAGTTTCGACTTGAAAGAGTCTGAATGATTTCATATTCTTGCTAAATGTAAGATGAATTTAGTAAACCTACCTTTTTCCAACTCAAGGTTTTCCAAATGAATTCCTGATGGATTGGATTGGGACATAAGACGCTAGTGGGACTAGTCCAGTCATAGTAAGAGGCTAGCGGGGCTAGTCCAGTTTAAGGCTGAAATTATGCCATTGGTACCTTAAAGACCGGATGGAGGTCGGTCGGGCTGATCACCCGTATTATTATGAAATGAAAGATAAAGTGGTCCAGTCAAGGGTTCCATAATGATTTTAGAAGGAATTGAAATTTCCTATTCAGTAATTGATTCTTTGAAAATGAAAAAGGTATATATTGCTTTGAAAAGAGTTGAATGTGATATTGTGAAGCTTACAGCTTGTGAACCCTGATTTTTGATTCTGTTGATCATATAATTGATTCCTTATAATGAAAAGATTGTTGCTTTCCATTTGAAAGATCATTTGTGATCCTGTTAATGATTCCTGATGAATGTCGGCTTCCACCCTATCTTGAGCCTTGTTCTTTTGAAGCCCAAAACTTTCTTCATAACCCATTTCACAGCCTAACAGATAGAAATCTGCCACCAAGAATTGATAAAGTAGAATGCCCTGAGATCAGTAAAGTTTTATTGTGAATTTCATATTGTAGAACTGTTTCATAGTTACTTGCGGAGTTTTATACTCATATGTTTTGTTTTAATCTAACCATGGAAATTAAGCAAGAAGATGGCCAGGCTTAGGCGCACTGCTCGTAAGAGCGTACCTGGTGGTCCGTGTCGTGTTGAGGGCTTCCGGTTGCCAGAGAAGGTAGTACGAGTTTTTGGGTGAGTAAGCGCTTAGCCAGAGAGTTGTAAAGATACAATGGGTTATCTGTCGATTCCAAGCCGGGATTGACTATGTGTATTTGGTTTTATTTTAGGTTGTAAGTCATTATCTATGATTGGTAGTTGTAATATTGTCTCATACTTTATCCTGTTTGATCCTGTTAGTAGTTAATCGGGGTTTATGATTATTTAATTCATAGTTAAAGGTGTGTGGGTCCTCATTTTCTAACCCCGAGATTGAGGTCGTCACACTTGTTCAAATGTATAAGGTAATTTGACAGGGGTGATAGCAGTTGTGAAAGCTTTATAGGAAGGAGAAGACTTATCAAAAGACAAATAATGGCTAATAGGGTATGAAGGCCCTGAAGGAGGAGATATAATAACTGCATGAGTAGAAGGTAACCTAACAAAGTCTTTAAATTTTTTAGGAGCTTGTCTGACTCTAGTAGGTCTGGTGGAAATACCAGATGTGATAATAGGATGAAATGTATTAGTCTCAGGATTGATTTGTAACTTTGACATATGAGTTTCAGAATTGAGCTCTATAGGAGAACGAGAGTCAATAGCATCTAAACTTGGATAAAGTTTAGGGAACAAAGGTGTATCTTATGACTTAGCATTAAAAGTATCTGTGGACTTAAACGGAAAAATATGTTCAACAAAGGTAACATCTCTAGACATTAGGCTCTTTCGAGTTTGTAGATCCAGAAATTTATACCCTTTCTTACCATGAGGATAGCTAATAAAAACTCCTTTGATGACTCTAAAAGCAAGTTTATTTGACACATTGGTGTTGGTGGCATAACATAGACACCCAAAATCTTTAAGAGCTAAATAATCTGGTTCTTTATCAAATAATAACTGAAAATGAGTTTTATAGTGGAGAAGCTTAGAAGGGAGCAAATTAATAAGATGAGTGGCAGTTAATATAAAGTCTCCCCAAAAAGAATTTGTAAGATTAGATTGAAATTTGAGGGCTCTGGAAATATGAAGCAGATGCTGATGTTTTCTTTCAGCTCTTCCATTATGTTGGGGAGTTCTAGCACAAGAATTTTATTGCATAATGCAACGAGAGGTAAGATATTAAGTAAGATCTTGATTGGTAAGTTCAGTCCCATTATCAGATCTTATGATTTTTATGACTTTATCAAACTTAGTTTTAACATATGATATAAAATTTCTGATCAGATTTGGCACTTGAGTTTTATGAAGAAACAAGAAGGTCCATGTAGCCCTAGAATATTCCTCAACTACTGTAAGAAAATAACTACAGTTATTATGAGTACATTGACTATAGGCCCCCTAGACATCTACATGAACTAGATCAAATAAGCAGAACTTTTAGATTGACTAGAAGAAAACAGAAGTCTATGTTGTTTAGACATATGGTATATATCACAAGCATTGAATTGACTAGACATATTAATGAATTTTAATTTCTGAAGAACTCGAGTAGAGGGATGACCCATTCTGGAGTGCCATAAACTGGCATTGTCAAATCGAAGTAACATTACATTTCTTGTTATTGAGAGTAAAAATAGCAGAATTTGACATACAACTCAAAACAGACAAACAAGATAGTTCGAAGGCACTGAGTTTGTACAGACCATCGTGCAAGTTACCAATATCCCTGTCCTTCTTCAAAGTATGGTCCTGTAGATAACAAGAATTGGTAGAGAAATATAGAAGACATGAAAGATCATATGTTAGTTTGGCAATGGAGATGAGATTACATTGAAAATGAGGTACACATAACACCTCATGAAGGATCAAAGTAGGATTTAAACACACATCACCAATATGAGTAATAGTTGTTGTGTTACCATTAGGTAAATATAGTTTTGCATATAAAGATTTAATATTAGTCATAATTGTTAGATGGCCAGTGATATGATTTGTGGCTCCAAAATCCAAAATCCATGAGTCACAATGATCAGTAGTAGTAGTAGTAGTAAGCACAAAATTGACACTAACTACTGAACATGAAAAATAACCAGCAAGTTGACAGCTAGTAGCATTAGCATTCTAATTGGTGTTCATTTTGAGGGAATCTTGAATCATTTTGGATAATTGTTGATATTGTGCAGCTGAGAACACGGATGACTCAGTGCATTCAGTAGCTGTAGATTGAGCAGATGTAATTCCTGAGACATGAGACCCGAGATCAGAAGTAGAAACATGAACTGCAGATTTGGCAGAAGCAGGCTGAGCTAGTTTCTTTGGTTTAGGCGTAGGTTTTCCAAACAACTTGTGCCAATCAGGGTAACCATGTAGACAAAAACATTAGTCTCTGATATGTCCAGAATTTTGACAGTAATCACATAACAAGTCTGTAGAGCTTTGTTTCTTAGTAACTGTCCACTGTACTTAACATTCATGGACACAGTATCTGAAAGAGGATTCTGAGCAGTTTTGGTAAAGTCTCTCTGAGATTCTTCTTGCGGTAACAAAGAGAAAGATTGAGACAAAGTAGGGATAGGATTCATCATTAGCAACTGTCCTCAAATAGTAGTATATTGATCATTGAGCCTCATCAAGAACTGACTTAACTTGATAGCATCTTCATATTTCTCCAATTTCTTAGCATTATCACAGGCATATTTGTAATTAACACATACACATTTTGGAATATGATTGAGATTATCTATTTTAGACATAAGAGTTCTAAACCTAGTAAAGATGGTTGTGATACTCATAGATCTTTGTTGAATAGATGCTAGTTCCTTTCGTAACTGGAATGTTCGAGGCATGTTAGATTGAGAAAATCGAACTGCGAAATCGTCCCAAATCTCTTTAGCAGTGGTGAAATAGCCCATACTATTACCAATCTCAGTAGAAATGGAGTTTAATAACCAAGACAACACCATATTGTTACAATGAATCCATAATCCATAAAGAGGTGAAGTAATGGCAGGTTTACTCAAAGTTCCTTCTATTAAACCTAATTTCATCTTAGCAGATAAAGCAATTTCAACAGATGTACTCCATTGATTATAATTCTGATCAGTCAAGAGCTGAGTGATTATAAGAGTACCTGGATTGTCAAAATTTTGTAGGAAGTACGGATGATTAGCATCAAAAATCTGTGTATGTTGTGGTGCACCTGATATAGAAGATGAAGCTCCAACAGTAGCATCAACATAGCTCATCGTCATGATTAGAAATTACACAACTGAAGAATGATGAAGTTATAAACCCTAATTTGAGTAATTGTACGGACAAACAAGCAACTGTATATAAAAATCAAACTCAAAACAGATGAATACGATTATCAAACTTGAAACAGATGAAGATGATTGTGATATGTACAGAACGAAATCGAAGAGAAGATGAAGATCAATGCATCAGTGTAAGTGTATGAATCATGATGGCTCTAATACCATGACAAATATAAAGGAGAAGAAAATATAACTAAGTATATCGATGGCAGGAACTGTATACTACATTATGAAGTAATCAATAAGTGCTGAGTAAGTTTGATCTACTTTTATATACAAGACAAAATACTCTAACAAACTTTCTGAAATGCTGAATACTGATTGGATGACTTCTTTGTTAAATCTGATTGGTCGAGTTACTTGAGTCTCTGATTGGTTGACTCACTTGAGTCTATATTGATATCACTATCATTTTTATTCAGGATGTTAAGGAATCAGTAGCAGGTAGAGCAAGTCTAATGCTAGATGCAAAATGGCTATAACCATTGCCATAATTTGGCATCAAAAAGTGTTTTTTGGTGCTAAAATAAAACATCAACTCCAATGCTAATTGTATTTTAAAACCAAATAATTCCAAATTTAACTCGTTTTTGTCTTTCCCACCTAAATCTTATTTAAAGTTTACCAATATACATATCATTTATGGTTACTTGGTGATGTGGCCTGGATGCATAAATGCATCCTTAGTTTCAAATCTCTTCTATATATAATAGTAGAACAAGGGGATAATTAGTGAGATTAAAAAGTCTCATTGAAAAGACTAAACTACCGCTATTTTTAATTTTTAAATAAAAGATGTGCTTTGTGGGAATCAAACTCGAGATATTTCATTCGCCTATACAATCTCATACCACTACACCATAATGTCACATGTGCTTTTTATCACACACATAATATGTAAGTGTGCTAAATGAATATTTTATTTAACTTTAAAAATACTTACTTGAATTCCGCAAAAAATGATAGTTACTTAAATATTTGTATAGTAAATATAAAGAATTAAATTTCAGATACAAAATTAGACATAGTACATAAATAAATTATTATCTTATTCATTAATATTTTTTTAGTTTGAAAATGTATCTCATATTTTTAACATATTTTATTATTATAAAAAGTAATTAAAATGTACATATAAAATTTTTAAAGAAAATATTTAAAATAGAATCGTTTATATATAAATAATCTATAATGGTATTACATATTTAGATGAGTTCGAATTATAATGAGTCAAATCATTTTATTTTATTCCAATATGAAATCACTACAAGAAAAACGCAATCAGACAACACCGATTAGACAACACTCGACCAAAAAAGTGTTGCCCGAATTTTTCATACAATGGTTTTTTTGCAACCAAAAAATTGGCGTTGTCTGACGTTGATTACGACAAGCGATAAAAAAATGTTGTCTAGTAAAACAAATCAGACAAGTGTTTTCAAAATTAAGATATTGTGTGAATGGGAAGGCTTTAATATTACTACAACGCTTTAAAATCCATTGTCTAGTTGATGGAGACAAACAACCCTTTTTAAGGTGATGTTGTGCAAATAAGTAAAATCGTACAATGATTTTTAAAATACATTGTCTGAAAATGATTGAGATAACGTCTTGTTTAACGGTTGTGGAAATGAGACAAGTGTTTTTTCTACTAGTTATTTAAGCTCGAATCACACAATGTACAAATTAGGTGTTGTCTAAATGATACTTGATAGACAAGTGTTTTACATGTATTGTATATCACCAATATCAGACAATAATCTAATTCTTAAAACCGTTGTCTTTCTTACTAAATTTAAAAACGTGTTGCACAACAAAATATTCAAATAAATCGTTGTCTAGTTTATTACAATAAAAATAGTAATAATTTCAAAAAAAATAATTTCCAGACAATTCATTTTAAATTTTTTAAAACAACAAACTCTAATTAAATCCACTTTCATCTAGATTAAATATTTAAATTTTATATTTCAAAATAGTTTAATTATCTACTTTATAATTAATAAAAAAAATAATCACAAGTGCTTCAAGTTTACATTGTTTATTGTTCAATCCAAACAAGTGTTTTTCGACAAAGCACGTTGTATTAATCTACCTTATACAAGTATTTTTAAAATAAAACACTTGTAACAGTTAGACAACCGTTATCGGTATTTATAATCTGTTGTAAAATATGTAATACTACAACAATCTTAAAGAAAAAACTGTTGTAGAATTCTAACAACGACATTTCCCGAAAAACACTTATGTAAAGTAACTTACCACAACATGATTTTAGAAAAAAACGTTGTCTATATTTTTATTAGTTTTAAAAAATTTTCGAAAAATTTATATGCCACCGTTAATTAATTTATATGATTAACCAATAACTTACACTAAATTAATTTTTGTGTATTAAGATTTGAAATAATCTTTTTCATAGATTTTTGAATTCTTTTACCTAATAGTACTAGACGTTACACGAATATTAATAGCATCAACACATAATCACATTGATGAGGATATAACGTGTATATTATAAATGTTCACTTGGATTGTTAAGTTGGTATAATAAGAGCCGTTGATTAAAAGTAGATTTAATATCAGCCGTAAGATTTAAAAAAGTTGATCATCTAAGACAACGGTTTTTTCCAAAAAAATTGTTGTCACAATTTATTTCAGACAAGACTTTTTCATAAAAAACCGTTGGGTGTTGCCTCGTACTAGATTTTTTTCATACCTGATGAAAAAGATAAATTTTTAAATGATTTTTTAAAGGATCCAACCGTACGGATGTTAAGAAATACTCATTTTAGTCACATGAAAAAAGTATTAAAAAATTTCAAATTCATCTCGAATGTCAGGATTAAAAAAATCTGGTAAGAGCGCTACTTCCCAACACGAGATTCGTTCCCGATTTACAGGATTAATTTTTAAAATTATGTTTTCGACGATCCAACCATTCGAATGTTAAGATATATCAATTTTAGTCATATGAAAAAATTATTAAAAAATTTGAAATTCATCTTTCATGTCAGGATTAGAAAAATTAAATCTGGTAAAAGTACCCCTTCCGACAACGAGACTCGTTCCCGATTTACAGGATTAAATTTTAAAATGATTTTTTCGATGATCCAACCGTACAGATGTTAAGATATATCAATTTTAGTCATAAGAAAAAATTATTAAAAAATTTGAAATTTATCTTGCATGTCAGGATTAGAAAAATCTGGTATAAGTACCCCTCCCAACAAGGAGACTCGTTCCCGGTTTACAGGATTAATTTTTTAAAATGATTTTTCGACGATCCAACCGTACAGATGTTAAGATATATCGATTTTAGTCATAAGAAAAAATTATTAAAAAATTTGAAATTCATTTTGCATGTCAGGATTAGAAAAATCTGGTAAAAGTACCACTCCCGACAACGAGACTCGTTCACGATTTACAAGATTAATTTTTTAAAAATCATTTTTCGACGATCCAACCGCACGGATGTTAAGATATATCGATTTTAGTCATAAGAAAAAATTATTAAAAAAATTGAAATCCATTTTGCATGCCAGGAATAGAAAAATCTGGTAAAAGTACCGCTCCCACAACAAAACTCGTTCCCGATTTACAGGATTAATTTTTTAAAATGATTTCTCGACGATCCAACCGTACGGATGTTAAGATATATCGATTTTAGTCATAAGAAAAAATTATTAAAAAATTTGAAATTCATTTTGCATGTCAGGATTAGAAAAATCTGGTAAAAGTACCCTTCCCAACAACGAGACTCGTTCCCGATTTACAGGATTAATTTTTTAAAATGATTTCTTAACGATCCAACCGTACGGATGTTAAGATATATCGATTTTAGTCATAAGAAAAAATTATTAAAATATTTGAAATTCATTTTGCATGTCAGGATTAGAAAAATCTGGTAAAAGTACCCCTCCCGACAACGAGACTCGTTCACGATTTACAGTATTAATTTTTTAAAAATGATTTTTCGACGATCCAACCGTACGGATGTTAAGATATATCGATTTTAGTCATAAGAAAAAATTATTAAAAAATTTGAAATTCATTTTGCATGCCAGGATTAGAAAAATCTGGTAAAAGTACCCCTCCCGACAACGAGACTCGTTCCCGATTTACAGGATTAATTTTTAAAATGATTTTTCGACGATCCAACCGTACGGATGTTAAAAATATATCAATTTTAGTCATATGAAAAAATTATTAAAAAATTTGAAAATCATCTTGCATGTCAGGATTAAAAAAATTTGGTAAAAGTACTCCTCCCGACAACGAGACTCGTTCCCGATTTACAAGATTATTTTTTAAAATGATTTTTTTGACGATCTAACCGTACAGATGTTAGGATATATCTGTTTTAGTCATATGAAAAAATTATTAAAAAATTTGAAATTCATTTTGTATGTCAGGATTAGAAAAATCCGGTAAAAGTACCCCTCTCGACAATGAATATAAAAATTTAATGTTATGTTTCCTTGCCCAGATGGCAGGCTTTGCTCTATATAGAAGATACATATCCCAGTTCAAGAAGATGCTAAATATCATTTCCCGAAACTTTGTCAGTGCACTTGAACAACGACCAGATCTAGCCAATGTAGTCATGAACACTTCTTCCTGTATGCCTGCCTTCCTTCTGTCCACACAAAATTGCAAATATGAGTTCAATTTTCAGCACAAATATTATGTTTTCACTTGAGAAACTGTCCTTAACATGCTAAACTAGGTATATTTCTAAGCTTACACAAGATAAAATTTGTTCTAGTTAACTAGGTTGAATATCTTTTATTAAAAAGTGTGTTGATAGTCATATAATTCAGGTGAGAGGGGAAAGGGATAAATTCAGCACGTGATCTGTTGATAGTCCTCACCAGCAGAGTTGCTACCATCCACATGTACAGAAAAAACCAGGTGCCAAGTTCTATTTTTCTTAAAACTTATAGATTTTAAATCTCTCTCAAATTACTCTTTCTTATTTAAAAAAATCTAGTGTACATCCCTTTATGATATCTAACAATATCTAGTGTACATTTAGGTCAATCACATCCAAAAGTTTGTCACAAGGATAAATGATTTTCTATGTAATTATGTTGTATGTAATTATGTTGTAATTATGTAATTATGTAATTATGTTGTCGATTTATTTTGAAGATTGTTTTCTCCACATTGGGAAATTGCCTATCACATGCTGTAATGATATTGCAAGGACAACATAGCTCTTGCGCAAGACGTGAAGAGAAGCTAAAAATCCTTGTAGACTCTATATTTTATTTAATTTGTAGTAGAAATCTTAGACTCATGAAGGCAGTGATATCAATATGCTTTTAACTTTTGTATAACTATGTTGCTGTGATTTTCGATCATGGATTAACTTTAGAACGTTTGTTTAGATTTGCAAAGTTAATTTCATTTGATTACTTGTTATATTTTGTGTAAGACAACGCTTTTAACAACGAGGCTTCATTAAAATATCATGTCTTCAATACTAAAACAATGCTTTCGAACACAAAACTTTGGTGCAAAATTAACTCTCACAACACTAGTAAACCATACATTAAAATCCAAAACTGATCATGCCATACATTAAAATCCAAAACTGTTGTGTGTAGAAATTTATTACAAGAGTTCTACAAGCTCAATTTCATTTTTGTTGTGTATCTGAATACACAACAACGTTTATACAACAATAAGTGTTGTAGGATTGATTTTAATGTTATACATTACACAACAGTTTTCTGAGTTTGTGAGAACCCTCGAGTAATGTCCTTGTTACGACGAAAACAAGCAAAAAACGTTGTCTTTTGTGGATGTAATACAACGTTCTTAATCCATAATCATTGTCTCTATAATCTCAGACAATGTTTTTTAGCCGTTGTTTGATCCAACTAACAGACGGCGGCTCAATAGTCAACGAAAAAATAGGGTATCAGACAACGGACATAAACCGTTGTTGAAGCTTGTTTTCCTTGTAGTGAATTAGAACTTGGCCCATTCTTCAAAAAATACTCGAAATTTGACTACATGACCAGGCCGAAAAATATCGTCACATTCTACGTTTAGTAAATTTAAATTACAAGTTCAGTGAGAATATCTTACCAATAATGTGAATTTTTTAATATCTTATCTTAATATAAATTAATGTGTTTGAGGTGTTTATAAGATCAAGTCAATTGATTATTTATATTAAAATTACTAACTTGACTAGTAGCGCATTATTGGTTTTGAAACTTGTCCTGATTTTAAAAATATTCAAAATTTGATATGAGATCTCACGAGATTTTTTAAAACTACGATGCTATATTAAATCGATTTATTTTTCATTTTTCACTTTAAAAACTAGCTTTTTAAAAAAGTATTCTTCTAGATAAATAATATTCATTAATCAAGATAATATTGTACAAATATTTTAAATTATTTTTATATTTTGAATTATTCAAATAAGAATTATATCCTATACTATAATTTACCATTTGATTGAATGTATTTTATATTATTTGAAGAAATATATATATATATATATATATATATATTTACTGTTCAATAATCTGAATGAATTAACCAGTTCAACTTATAATTATAAAATTTTATCAAATTGAAAAATATTTAATTTTAGGAGCATAGTATACATATGTTATCAAATTATTATAAGAAGAAATATTAGAAAAGTAAGAAAGGAAATTAAATATGGTTTAAATATCGATATAATTATAATTTTTTCTTCGAACCCTTGGAAAAAAATCATGAATATCAATAATAAGTATTTATAATATATAATTTATTTTTATGTTACAACCATGATTGATACTCTGTTGCGTAAAAACTAGATATAGATTGTTTGTCAGTGATAACATGAATACCATATATAAATTATTGTAATTTATTTATTAAATAATTTTAATTTTTGAATAATTATTAAAGCATGTTATTTAAGTAATCATTTGTCTCATTAGATGTTAATTGTGATTATACATATAAATAAATCAGATATTTAACATATAAATAATTGAAATCATCATAATTTACTAAGAAATGTAGCATACGACAATTTACATGTTGACATAACTTAATGTTACTTTGGTAACTGTAGTGTAAATAAAAAACTAACATTTTTCCATGCATACATAGATTGAATTTCAAAAACTAACATTTTTCATTGAAATCAACTTTTATATTAACAATAGTGTAAATTTTACATTATTTATATTATGATTGCAAGTCATCCTGACTTCAATTATGCATTTTTTATGTTTTTAAATTGAGTAAGTTAGTTGTAAGTTAGTAGTGAACTCAATAATAATATAGACCAGTACATATAGTTTATTTAAATAAAATTAAAATTTTTTGGTTAAATCTGTATTCAACATAAATGTTATTTTTTAACTTTTTATTTGTAAACATACTAATGACATTCTACAAATTAAGTATGATCGTTTCGTTTTACCGTATTTATATTAGTTCATTAAATACAAATTATACAACAAGAATATATATATATATATATATCAATATATATTGATATATATATATATATATATATATATATATATATTTATAGAGTAAAGTTCTATGGAGTCCACCTTTTAATTGGAGTCCTCGGAGTCCATCTATGTTCTGCAAATAAAATATATTCTAAAATGTGTTATCTTGCAAAACATGTTTCACAAATATCATTACTTAAATAAAATCATGCAAATCTCATATATTTACAAGTACAATATGTATGTTCTGCAACATGAACATTTATGTTCTGCAAACTAAGCATGTTTTGTAGAATAATATATTTTGCAACGTTCTACTTGTAAAATCTACGCAAACTGCAAGATTTCAATAAAATTGTGATGTTTGCAGAATATCATTCGAAAAATAATACGTTTTGCAACAATTTAAGCTATATTTTACTTGCAGAACATATATGGACTCAAAGGACTCCAATAAATAGGGGACTCCATAGAATCTAACCCTATATATGTATTACTTAATAATTTATATTTGAAAGGTTGTGAAATAAGAAAATAATTAAGAACATTATAATTGCATTATACATAAAAAAATTAGAAAATGACCTTGCCTCACCGGTTATTATGCTAGTTTAGAATTAATGATACATATATGCATATTTGCTATAGAACCCCTTTGGAGTGAAATTTTTAATATTTTGTTTCAAATTATGGAAATGGCACCACTTATAGCATTGCATTGAACTTGCTCTTACAATGCTTCCGACTACTTTCAGGCTCAAAAATCAGTTTTGGCAAGAGTAATATTTATTCTTGCTGTAATAATCAGCAGAAAGTCGATTCAATCTAGACTGGGTTATAAGGTGGGCAGTTGGCCCTAAAATTTTTTTGGAGCCCAGATTGGAAGTTCTCCAAAAAGAAAAATCTTTTGGAAGCCATTAGTGCAAAAATTCAGAAGTAAGTTAGCTAAGTGGAAGAAGAACTCTTTGAATCAGGCCAGAAGAGATAGTCTTCCAATATACTAGTTTAATCTACACAGGATTTCAATGACTGTCTGTAATCAGATTAATAAAATCACAAGAGATTCTTTTGGGGAGATATGCAGAAACAGGATCATCCTGTTAAAAAAAGGTGTATCTACTCTCATGGAATAAAGTTGGCAAGGAGAGGGACATAGGTGGTTTAGGATTAGCAGACCTTGAAGTCAGAAATAGGGCTTTATTGACTAAATGGTTCTTTAAATGGTATAATGAGAGGAATAGCAGCTGGACTGTGTGACTTAGAGAAAAATACCATGCTAAAAAGGGGACATCTTGGAATCATTCATTGATAATAAGGAACTTTCATCTGTTATGAAGGATATAGTTGGTGTCAATCACACAAAGAAGTTTCAGAGTAATTTTACCAGTGATAAATTTGTTTGGAAGCTTGAGAATGGTTAAAAGGTTCTCTTATGGGAAGACATTTGGTTACAAGACAAGCCACGAAAAGATATGTTCCCCAGACTCTATAAGATCTTAAAATGGAAACATTTAGAAGTATCTTCTTTTCTGGACTTGTGGGAGTGCTATGATCTTTACTCAGAAGATTTCTGGAAGAGAATTCTCAGAAGTTGGTAGATAAAGAAGGTAAATGATATGGTTAAGCTTTTATGCAATGTCAAACTCACAAATAAAGCGGATTTACTGAACTGGACCCCTGCAAGATGGCTACTCTGTCAAATGAGCTATAAGCTGTCAAAAGAATATAAGGGACTATCAGAAGGTGGAATGGTATTTCATATGGCAGCTAAAGATCCCTCCAAGGGCCAAGATCTTTCTCTGGAAAATGTTTTTAGTGGTTATTTTCGACGAGAGACATTCTTGTTGAAAGACTAGGAAAAGGTTTTGGAAGTGTTGCATGTCCATTATGTGGACAAGACAAAGAAAGCTTAGAGCATCTATTTTTTAAATGTTGCTTGGTGAGAAAATTATGGGTTTCTGTATTGAGTTGGTGGGGTTTGGATTCAAGAGCTTATATAAAAAATTCGCATATAATGTGGAACACAAAAAACTGTATTTCCAGATAGTCTAGGGAGGATTTTATGGGAGATTGTTATCACAGCTAGTCTTTGGACAGTATGGAAAGAAAGAAATGCATGCATTTATAAAATTCAAAAAATAACTTTGGAACATGTTATTTTTCTCATAACACAAGGAACATCTGAGTGGAGTGTGGCTGCAGAACTGCTGGTTCATAAGGAAATGGAATGGTGGTGGCACCCAAACTTAATAAGCGCAGTTACTTCTACTTGGAGAATAAAGGAAATGAGTTTGTTTTCTCAAAGATATGTTTTAATAGGCTTTGCAGATAGAATTTACTATGTTGAAAATGGAGTAGCGCTAGCTGGAACTGGAGCATTGAACAAGGATCACTCAAATAGGATTATCATGACTTTCTCAGGGTCGGTGACTGTTACTTCAGTTTTAGAAGTAGAAAGAAAGGCTTGTATAACATTAATTGACGTAATGCAGAGACATTGGAGTAAGTTTTAGAATTCTCTCATATGAGCGGGCTGATGTTTTCTGTTCAAAAAATTAATAGGTCTTTTAACCTGGAGGCAGACGTATTATTCAAACATGGAGCCAGACAAAGGAAGTTAATTATTAAATGGGTTGGCCCTGATCCATGCTTAAATGAGAAGTGTACCAGGATAAAATTTTAAGAATGCTTTTTTGGGCTTTTGCTCTTTTGGTTATCGGGAGAAATAGCTTAGTTGAAATTAATAGTTGACAGTTTTTCATAAGTAGAGGGGTTTATTTTAAAAGGAAAATCTGAAAAGGTTTCGCTCCTTACGCATGCAGTGTATCATAGCTAAGGCGGGCCGGTTCCTTTAGCTATATAAACTCGTGAACAACCCGTATGATAGGAAGAGCCATGCCGGGTTCGGGCCGGTTCGGCCCACGATTTACACGAGTTAGACGACTTTGGCATTTTACACAAGTTGTAGACGGACGAGAGGAGACGGCGAGCCGGGCTGTCGAGTTTGGCGAGCCGAATTACATGAACACTGTAATTTTTTTAATAGGATGCCACTTGATTATTTAGTTGATTGACATATGACATTTGACAGAGGTAAGTTGTAATAATGTAAATTATATTATTAGCTACACCCTACAGCTCTAAAGACTGTGACTCTGTGGTAACTAATAACAGCTTAATAATATTGAGAGATTAAGAGCGGAGAGATGAGAAAGAAAAAGATATGTCGAGAAATTAAGACAGATTGAGAAAGAAAAAGAGGGATCGAGAGTGGAAGTGCAGATTGAGAAAGAAAGAAATTGGTGATAATATTTATAGGAAAAAATATGGAACTCTGGAGTAGAACGTTGGAAGTGCAGGTGATCGTTTTTTGCAGGTGACCGTTGTTGTGTTGACCGTTGCATTGGAGCCAAACAGTTTCTCATTTGTTTATTCGCAGGCTGTTAGGCACGCGCCTGTTCGGTCGGGTTTCGGGCCGGTTCCGGTTTTACAACCCGGTTTTACAACCCGGTTTTACATGGGTTTAGGACCTATTGCCCCAAGGTTTAGGGTGGCCTTTTAGAGAGATATTGAGCCTGTTTTAGTGGTTGATGATATGATTAAATCGGGATGTAGCGGCGCTAGAGGCTGAAAATGGAAACAACTTAGATGCTGGTGTTGATGATGAAATCCATGACGCAGCAGGGGTACAACTGTTGGCAGAAGAAGTTGGTATGCAGGGTCTAAGAAAGATTGTGTTTGATGATGTTTAGTTTCTTTGTCTAGTCCAGGTGTGTGTAATGGGTTAGATCAACTGGTTGTACGATATCTAGCCTTATTTCAGTCTAGCTGCCTTTCAAATTTAAAATATAGCTGCCTTATTTCAGTCTAGCATATCCATGATGTAGGGCTGGAAAGGTAAGCATATGGCTCCCATCATATAGGTCGTGCATTGACCATAGTGAGATTTTGGTCCCCCACATATATTTGTGAAGTATATTAGTGAGATAATTGTGTATTTTGAGAAAAAAATAGAACTTTGTTAATTTTTTCAAATTTTTTCAAGAATGATAACATAATATTATGAAATGATTTTAAATTTTGAATATCATTTTAAAAATAAAGGTGAGGGCTTTTAACTCCACTTATTAAAGTTTTTTATTGTAACATATATATAGTTCAAAAAGAAGTGAAAAAATATATTTATGTAAGTTGAGTTTAACATGTAATTTGAAATTTGAAGGATTTACTAGACAAAAAGTTACTTGAATAATTAAAATTTTAATACAGATATAAGATTCTAATCTAGTTGTTTTCTAACTGTTTCAGATGTCAAATGTGCATATGAACTACAATTGTAATCCAGTTGTTTTTTATGTTTTAAATAGAAAAAAGTATATATTATTATACATTTTAAATATCAAACGTATATATGATTGTAATAGAGCTGTTTCTTTCTATTTTAAATTTAAAAAATGTATATATTATTATACGTTTTAAATATCAAAAGTAACTATGATTGTAATACAGCTGTTTTCTACAGTTTCAAATAAAATATATATGTGTATATATGAATCTAATACGTTGTTTCATCCCCTAACAAATTCCAGGGGGCTATATATACTGTGTCGTAACTTGATCCAACTCACACGTACATTTGACAGCATTGTTCTTTACTATCAAAATACAACCATTTTCTTGCTCTCCCTCACCTTCTTCTCATCCTTTGTAAGCAATATATATGCAATTTACCTTCTTATCAAAGATTGTCCACTTTTCCCCCTTTTTTCCTTTATGTGTAAGTAATATATAGTCAATTTGATTTATATTAATCTTACTTTTACTTCTATTGTATGCATTTTTAGTGTCCATTAATATGGATTTATGTACAAAACTTCATTTTCTATTAATGATTTTGAAGTCATACATTTCCTACAAATATATTATTGCTTATTTTTCTTGTATGAAATTTTTGTTTTGAAAAGAAAAGGAATGAAGTTATTTAGCATTGACCAACTGATTAATATTCAGAAGAGTTTTTTAACTTTTTCTTTTTATCGTTTTGAAAAGGAAGAATGATTTGTTATCTTTGAACAAAATATTTCTTTATCTTTAACCAACCAATGTTGTGATATTATTTAATAGGACAATTATATAAATAATTGTAATTTATTTCTAAATAAGAGAGTTCATGTATTATATGTCATTGAAGTAATATTAACAACAAAATATTTTTTACTTAAAAGAAAAGATCATTATAATTGAATTTGATTTCAGTTCAGATGTATGCAATAATCTTTAGACACTCATGCTCATATGCACACATTGAACTAACAGGAAGTTAATGTTGTGGGATGCACAGATTGAAATGGAGCAAAACAACATGTAAACAGGAAGTCAGGCAGGTGCTAATGGTGGTGCAAGTAGTGGCTGGCCAAGATATCCGAGAATCCACAGAACCTTCCCATGAGAATTCAAACTCCATCATTCAGGCATAAAGATCAATGATTGATTTTTTCGCAGCTGTTTATGAGGAATTGTACTACATTGGTTGCATCTGCCAGAGTTATATCTGTCACTCGAGATCTATTAACAAGTACCTAAAAAGACACGGTCAATAGAGTTTGGAGTATAGACCTGATACAAGGTGGGGGCAATCCAAATGGTCTATCTCTTCTGCCATAAGGATTCACAATACTACCGGATTATCCTTCATTTTGCGAAGGAGGCACATCAAAACTCTTTTTACCGTGTTTTTTCAGGTACTGGTTAATAGTTTTCCAATGGCAATTATAACTCTTGCAGATGCTGCCAAGGTAGTACAATTCCTTAGAAGCTGCTGTGAAAAAATCAGGCATACGTTGAATGCGGTTCATCCTAGTGCGTGAACGACGTGGAAAAATAAAGAATGCACTTCTATATATGTAATTTTGTTAGAATATTCACATATCTCCTTGGAGCCTAGCTAATACTCTTTTCTAATGGCTACCAGAGGTGGAAGGTTAAAGTTCGACAATATGTATACAAACACACACATTGTGCTATAACAAAATAGAGTTCGAAAGCATTATCAGTTTTTTTTCTGTTGAGACTTGTTTCTCCACTTACTTCGGATTTGATTTAGGACTAAAATTTGGATGAAATGATTTTTGACAGCATATTTTGGTTTTACTTTGGGTTTATTTCATTTCATACACGGTGTTTATTTTTCCTAAGCCTATGTTTTATGAGAAAATCTGTGACGACTGGGAATTTTGCGACATAATTAAGTCATTAATGTATGATTTATGTGATGTGATTAAGTGTTGATTAATTGTCTTTTCTGTATATTAGAATATAAGAGCGTAAATAAAAGCGTTCCAATTTAAAGAGTCAGCTTAGGAGTTAAGCTGTGTTGTCGGGCCGTCAGGTAGAACGGAACCCGTCCTAATAAGGAGTTAAAGAATATAAAATGTGAATTATATGTGATTGAATGAAATGAATGTGTAAATAAAGTATTTCGTCCTCAGTGACGTGTCGGTCGATAATGATAATGAGAAGCGTAATCGAAACGCTGAGTGTCGGGCCGTCAGGCTGAACGTGACCCGATACGTGTAGAAAAGGATAAAGATTAAAGAAGGACAAATTCTCAGATCAGACCTGAGTTATTATGTGTTCGTATATGATTGATTACAGGTCTGTGTGCATGACTATGTGCTCTGTGACATTTTTATGAATTTAAAGGAATTATTTGATTTAAATAAATGTTTATTTAACCTTCATGCATTTTTATAAAATTATCCGAGTAAGATAAAAACCTGGGATCTGTTTTGTTATCTTCATAGTAGTCCTAGAGACTTTTTAAAAATGACGAATGGATTTATTTGGTGGTCATTGCATATTAATTGATTTTTATGTGGAAAAATGTTATTATTAAGGCGAGCTTGCGTAATTCATATAAAATCAACCGTTCGCTCAAAAGTTTATTATGAGTAATGGTTGGAAAGCTAATTTTGAGATCTACGTATTAAAATAGTCACTTGTAATAACTTTCAACCTTCCGAGAGTGATATATTTTATAATTGATTTTTATTACATTTGAGTAAAAAGAAAGGATCAAATAAGCATAAAACGTATTTAGTAGATTACTAAATTGCCCTTGTCTTTGATAGTTTATAAACCCATCCCCCCCCGCCCTTTTCTTTTCTTTCCCATGCACCCCATTCTCCCCTTCTCTCTTTCTTTTTTTTACTCCCTCTTGGCTACTCTCTCTCTCGGCTCCCTCCATCTCTCTTCTCCATCTCTTGCATGCAACACCTAATCTTCATTCAAACTCAAAGATATTGCTCTCTATAGTTTCTATTTTCGGTATACTTCTCAAATTCCATTTGCATGTAAGTATTTGTGTAAGTGTTTTGGTGATGATCTCCATGGTTGTGTTCAAGGAAATTGATTTCTTGATACAAAACTATAAGAGTAAATTCAAGAGGATTATGTGGTTTAAAACTCAAGAGGAGACCCGTTGCGGGCTCTCTTAAGTTCGACCACCACCGGCTATGATCTAAGGAGAGCCGGTGGAACTTTAATGATGTGTTAATATGAATTTTAAGCCTTGCATGTTTGGTTTTTGAAAGATCAAAAGAGTTTTTGGTATTTCCTTTAAAACTTGAGTATGTGATTGAAAATGGATTTGTTTTGATTATTGATGTGTGTGTAAGTCGTTTGATGATTAGGAAATCAAAATTTAAGGTTTGCATGTTGGGTTATAATTCGGCTTTATGCTAATTAGAAAGGGATTTGATGATTTGATCTTAGTGTAAACTAAGCTTATTTAGTATATAAAGTAATTGCATGTTAGTTTTAAAGAAGAACAAGTAGTGCATGTCATTGTTTGATCCTTGGAGAGTGTAAATCATGATTTAGCCGAATGAAAATGAGTTTAGAAAAGATTAATTTGATGATTAAGTGAATGCATGCATGTTGATTAAATGATTTGATTAGGGTTGGAGTCATTAGGTGATGCTTGGTGTTGTGTTTCGGAAATCTTGATGAAAATGAATTGGATGACTAAGTTAAGGTTTAAAACAAGTTGGGAATGTAATCTAAGACTTTGCATGTAAAAAAATTGATCATTGCATGCATGATTATTGGAAAACCCGAATGGGACATATGATTAAAAGAGAATTGGGTGGACTTTAATGAGAATATGAGCTAATTGCTAATAAGAACTTGGTTGCATGACATTGATTGACATATGTTTGTGTTCGAATTTGATAATTTAAAAAAGGGTGTTGAATTTTGATACTTAAATGAATTTGAGTATACATGGTTGTGTTTTATGTGAATGGTCGAATAGAATACAAGTAGAGAAATGAATGAATTGGTTCTAATCCCTTGCTAAGTAATTGCATGTGAAATTCAAGAAGAAAGGTGTCTTATTTTTGGTTGTTTTGGTTCGAATTAAAATATATAGAACTGGGATGATTGATTTGCATTATTTATGGTTGTCTTGTTGGATTAAAGTTGACTTTAAGGTCGATACTGCAAGTTTTGCCGTTTGTTTATTCGTATAAGAGTTTCTAGTAAAAAGAGCTATGTGTTTTAATATGAAGTACGATTTAACCTCGAAATAAGATAAGGATGTTTATAAGGAGATGGTCGAGTATATAAAGGTGTAAAGGTTAAGAGTAAAATATATATGACGTGTGATGTGCTATGTGCTTATGTGTATAAGCTATATTTGTATACTTGAGTCAAGTGTATAATCGAGCTATTGTATTGAGTGATCGTTCTGGGAACGAGAGTTGAGAACTGATTTAGATTTTGGTTTTATTGTAGATCCGGAGCGTGAGGGCATTAAGGCTAGGGAATGAAAGGGTATACTAGGTGGCAGTAGTTCAACCTTCAGGAAAGCAAATTCTGGCAAGTAACTCTCATTACTTGTGAAAATAGTTATAGAGAGATTATTGTTCATACCATGTAGAGTATGGAATTGTTACTTAATGAACCCCTATTAATGACTTGAGATACCCTGTGTTCGATCTTGATAAACTGTTATTGATAAGCTTACTGATTCAACCCTTTGGTAGCCTGTCCTTTCTGTTAAAGTTATTTATTAAGCCATGAATTGTATTGAACCCTATAATTATCCTTGCGAACCCTATTTAATGATACCTTATTTCCTGATCACCCTATTGATCCCTAAACAGATGTTGATCCCTCTAACTTAAGTACCTTATTATCCTTGACATATAATCCTGTTCAATGAGATATTAGAGAAGATCCGATTCGTCAATCGACGAATCCATGCCGCGTAACCTGGCGGGAAAGTAGGTGTCTTATTCTACATTTTCCCAAAAAGAATTGTTCCTTGTTTATCCTTGATTCACTCCCTGAACTTTGTTTTCTTAAAATTTGATTTAAGAATGAGTTTCGACTCGAAAGAGTCTAAATGATTTCAAATTCTTGGTAATGATAAAATGGATTTTAGAAAACCTATCTTTTTCCAACTCAAGGTTTTCCAAACGAATTCCTGATGGATTGGATTGGGATGTAAGAGGCTAGTGGGACTAGTCCAGTCATAGTAAGAGGCTAGCGGGGCTAGTCCAACTTAAGGCTGAAATTATGCCGATTTGTACTTTAAAGACAGGATGGAGGTCGGTACGGGCTGATCACCACTATTATAATGAAATGGAAAGATAAAAGTGATCCAATCAAGGGTTCTAATTGATTATTTAAAAGGGAACTGAAACTTTTTGTTCACTAAATTGATTCTTGAAAATTTGATTTGTGATCTGTTGATCATAAAAATTTGATTCCATAAAAATTTGATTCCATATAAGTGAAATACTGTTGCTTTCCTCTTTCTGAAAGATCTATTCTGATCCTTTAATGATTTGTGATGAAAGTCGCCTTTCGTTCTGCATTGAGCCTTGTTCCTAGAAAGCCCCACGTTATCCTTTATAACCTTTCATTGACCCTAAAGCTTGAAATCTGCCACCTAGATCAAATAAAGTAGAATGCCCTGAGACTGGTAAAGTATATTGTGGATTTGATATCGTAGAACTGCTTTATAGTTGCTTGCTGAGTTTCATACTCATATGTTTTATTTTAATCTAACCTTGGCAGTTAAGCAAGAAGATGGTCAGGCTTAGGCACACTGCTCGTAAGAGCGTACCTAGTGGTCCCTATCGTGTTGAGGGCTTCCGGTTGGTAGAGCAGGTAGTGGTATTTCTGAGTGAGCAAGCGCTTAGAAGGAATGTTTTAAAGATACAATGGGTTATCTGTCGGTTCCCACCCGGAATCGATTATGATTACTTAATTATATTTTGGGGTTGTAAGTTATATTTTATGATTGGTAGTTGTAATCTTGTCTTATACTTTATCCTGTTGATCCTGTTAGTAGTTAATTAGGGTTTATGCTTATTTAATTATTAGATTAAAGGTGTGTGAGTCCTCATTTTCTAACCCCGAGATTGAGGGCGTCACAAGTTGGTATCAGAGCTACAGGATCTAGTCCCTGAGATAAGTTAGGAATAAAAAGAGGTATTTTGGGTATATCATATCGCGAGAGAGTTCGACTCATATAGAGTTGAGTTAGACTATTAGGTATAGTTTAAGGAAAGTGTGTATCAGTTATAGTGGAAACTAGAGTTAGGGTGTGAGTTAGCTGGAAGCTTTGTTTAACCCTAACATTGTTTCTTGGTTGTTGTTTTGTATTTTCTCTCAGGATCCTAATAGTGGTAGTGACTCAGACTCAGAGATTAGTTTGACCGGTACCCTAGTGGACCCCATTCCACCCTCTTCAGAGGAGCCTGTGTATGTTAGTTCAGACCCAGATGAGGACCCTTCTGAGAGTAGTGAGATTCCTATGCAGATTTCACCCTTGAGGCCAGATTCAGAGACCCCTTCCCCTGAGCCAGAGTCTGAGATGCCTAAGACTGTACCTGTCAGTGTTGGTGGCAAGTTAGCCCAGGATCGAGACTTTGTTTACTCCCGCATTCCTGAGTTGGGAGCTTTGGTGGATAGGTTGATTCGAGATTCTAGGCAAAGGACTTCAGTAGTGATGGAGTAGTGGAGAGCTAGGATTCAGTTTGTGGAACAGGTTGCCAGGAGGAGATTGGATGAGGGGCCATCCACTAGTGATGCTGATGCTGAGGCCCGGAGGTTGCATAAGATCATTCGCTGGATGCTGGTTGTGTTGAGAGAGATTCTGGATGATTAGACGGGACTGTTGGTTGAGCCCGTAGATTGTTGTTTTTCAGCGCCGGTAGGCTTTGGGATACTTGGTCAAATGTCGGGATCCCTTTTTCATTTATCTTGTTGTATTTCAGAACTGTGTTGTAGTAGTAGTTGTTGGAAGTTAGGGGTAGATAGGGGATATTTTCCAGTTTTTCCTTTGTTTAACCCTGCTATATTATTGTACCTTATTTCAGAACTTGTGATAGGCAGACATTTCTTTATGTACCCTTTGTTTAAATGAATCCTTTGTCTTGTTTCCATTGTGCACTTTAAATATCTCATAAACTGTTCTCAATATCATGTTTCCATACCACCATGTGTAAAATTCGTGATACCCTATTATGTGCCATGATAAAACAACACTCATATGAGAATTATGTAGTAATAGGATTGCATGTGCAAAATTGGGTAAAGCTTAAAACCCGCAAAATTTTTTTTATAGAAAATACTGTTATAGATGCCATGCTATCATATTACTAAATAATTGTTCAATTAGGTTTATAAGAAATGGCCAACTCACCAAATCACCAAGAAGAAGAAATTCCTACCCAAGACCGAGAAGTAAACCCAGAAATAACCATGATGAGCAGACTTGCTCAACTTTTGCAACAACCTGTGGCCCCTAAAGTTGGAAACTTCAAACACTTTCAATCTGTTCATCCCCCAGAGTTCTTAGGTTTGCCAGACCCGATTAATGCTCAGTCGTGGTTGAGAGAAATGGAAAAAGCTTTTGAGTTAGCAGAAGTTAAGGACGACAAGAAAGCTCAGTATGCAAGTTATTAACTGATAGATGAAGCAAGTTTCTGGTGGGAGTCTTCAAAGGCGTTGTTGGAAGGTAAGGACTTAACATGAGAGAAGTTCACTGAAATGTTTCTGCAGAAGTATTTGCCGAGCTATATGCAAGATCAATTGGAAATGAAATTTCTGGACCTTAGACAGGTGGATATGTCAGTAGCGGAATATGAAGTGAAATTCTCAGAGTTGTCTAGATTCGTACATGAGTATGTGAAAACTGAAGCAAAGAAGGATAAGAGGTTCCAACAGGGACTTAAGCCGTGGATTAGGAGTCAAGTAGCTTTGTTAGAGATCAAGAATTATGCTGCCTTGGTTCAAAATGCAATGATAATGGAAGGTGAGCGTGAAGCTGCAAGGAGAGAAAATGAAGGAAGAAAAAGGAAATTTGAAAGCTCAGAGCAAGAGCAAGGAAGTTCAAAGTTTAGAGGGAAGTTTGGCAAGAATGGTGGAGGTCAGAACTAAAAGTTTCAGAAGTTTAAACCCGATAACGGAGTTCAGAAGAACCGTTTCCAGAAAACTGGACAACCGGGGAAGGATAACAGACCTCAGATTCAAGAATGAAAGAATTGTGGAAAGAGAAACCCGGGAAGGTGTAATAAGTTGGATGTGACGTGTTTTAAGTGCAACTAGAAGGGGCATTACTCTTCAGATTGCCCAAGTAGAGCAAGGAAGCCGGATTTGGCTTGTTTCAAGTGTGGTAAAGTGGGCCATAGGGCCAGGAATTGTAAAGAGCCTGTTCAGAAGGCTAATGTTCTCAGGATTGCTGGACCGCCGTCTCTCCCAGCACCATCAGCTCAACCCAGAGCTAGAACCTTTAACATGACGATGAAAGATACGGTGCAAGAAGTGGACGTGGTAGCAGGTATGCTTTTTATAAACTCAGTAGAAGTAAAAGTATTGATGGATTCTGGAGTAACTAGATCCTTTATTTCTGAAAGTATTCTTGATAAGTTAAATTGTGTTGCGTACCCTCTAGAACCTAATCTGATTATAGAGGTAGCAAATCAAGAGAAAGTTATTGCTAGCAAAGTTTGTCCCGATTGCGATGTGACTATAGAAGGTCGTCACTTTTCTGCTGACTTAATCCCCTTTAAGTTAGGAGAATTTGAGGTTATACTAGGAATGGATTGGTTGTCAAACCACGAAGTGCAAATAAAATGTAAAAGTAAAAAGGTGAAGTTAAGAACCAAGGATGGTGAAGAAGTGGTATTCAAAGGAAAGAAGCAAGAAAAGAAAGTCCTGACGGCTCTTGAGACGAGGAGGTTGATAGTCAAGGATGCGAAGTTTATTTGGCTCATGTCGTGGATGTGGAGAAAGGATCTGTAAAGATCGAGGATATTCCGATAGTAAGATATTTCCGGATGTATTTCCTGATGAATTGTCTGGACTACCTCCAGACAGAGAGATCGAATTTACGATTGATTTGGCTCCTGGAACGGAACCAGTGTCGAAAGCTCCCTATCACATGGCGCCAGTCGAGATGAAGGAATTGACAGCTCCGTTAGAAGAATTATTGGACAAAGGAGTGATCCGACCGAGTGTGTCCCCATGGGGCGCACCGGTGTTGTTTGTAAAGAAAAAGGATGGAAGTATGAGGTTGTGCATTAATTATCGCGAATTGAAAAAATTGACGATTAAGAATATATACCCTCTACCGCGGATCGATGATTTGTTTGATCAGCTAAAAGGAGCCTCGTGTATCTCCAAGATTGATTTAAGATCTGGGTATCATCAGTTAAAGATCAAAGCGGAAGATATACCTAAGACGACATTTCGAACGAGATATGGACACTACAAGTTTTTGGTAATGGCATTTGGCTTGACGAATGTGCCAGCCGCATTTATGGATCTTATGAACATATTGTTCAAGCAATATTTGGATAAGTTCGTTATTGTTTTTATCGACGATATACTGATTTACTCCATGATGGAAGAAGGTCATAAGGAGCATTTGATGATTTCCTTGGAAATTCTGAGGAAAGAGAAGCTGTATGCTAAGTTTTCAAAGTGTGAATTTTGGTTAAAGGAAGTGCAATTTCTTGGTCATGTAGTTAATAAAGAAGGAATCAAAGTGGACCCAGTCAAGATAGAAGCTATAATGAATTGGGAAAGACCCAAGACTCCTACGGAAGTCAGAAGTTCTCTGAGATTAGCCGGATATTACAGGAGGTTTGTGCAAGATTTTTCTAAGATTTCTGTTCCGTTAAGGAAGTTGATAAGAAAGAATGAGAAATTTGTATGGACAGAAAAGTGCGAGGAAAGTTTTCAAGAGTTAAAGAAGAGGTTGGTAACCGCCCCAGTATTAGTATTACCAGATGAAAAAGGGTAATTTGTGATATTCAGTGATACTTCATATAAAGGACTTGGATGTGTGTTAATGCAACACGGAAAGGTAATAGCATATGCGTCAAGGCAACTCAAGCCGCACGAGCAAAAGTATCCAATGCACGATTTGGAATTGGCAGCAGATGTGTTTGCCCTTAAGATTTGGAGGTATTATTTGTACGGGGAAAAGTGCGAGATTTATACGGATCATAAGAGTTTAAAGTATATCTTTACTCAGAAGGAATTGAATATGAGACAAAGAAGGTGGTTGGAATTGATCAAAGATTATGACTGTGCGATAAACTATCATCCTGGAAAGGCAAATGTGGTAGCCGACGTTCTAAGTCGCAAGGAAAGGTTGAATATGTTAACGTCATCGGAAGAATGATTTAATGGTGGAGGAATTAATTAATAATGGTTGGTAATTATTTATTTGTGAAATAAATAATTAATTAGAAAATTTAATAATTGATGAAATGAGATTTATTTAATTATAAAATTAATTAATAAAAATTTCTTAATATTATTAATTAAGAATTTTATTTTGGAAATTAAATCAGGTGAGAGAATTATTTTTCTAAAGTGTTTAGAAAAGGGATTAATGATTAAAGGTGTTTTAATTATTAGTTAATTGGTTAATAAGAATAATCAATTAAAGGGTTAATAATAATAATATTTTCAGCTAAAAATATTGTCTATAAATATACTATTATAAACCCTATTTGCCTCAACCCAAATAAAAACCCTAATTCTAAAGTAGAAATAGAGAGAGGCAACTAATTCTCTCAACCTCTTCCTCCTTCATTACATTGATTTTTTGGTGGATACCGGTGGAGTGCTTCACACTTGAGGAGCAGCTACTAGGGATCTCTACTCATCGTTCTTGGATCGCTATTAAAGACATCCATTTTTCCATTAACGTAAAGCTTCTTAAGGTAAACATACTGAACTACGAATTAAATATTATTTTTCGCATGGATCCTGCGGAGGGTTTCGATTTTTTTTTAAGATTTAAATTTACGTTTTCGTTGCGTTTATGTGCTAAAAACCCTTCACCAAGAACTTTCTGGGCGGAAGCTGTTTTGTGTGCAGTTTATTTGTTGAATCGCTGTCCAACAAAAAATATGTAAGAAATAAAACTCCAAATGAAACATGGAGTGGATGCAAACCATCAGTTGGACATCTCAGAATTTTCGGGTGTATTGCATATGCTCATGTTCCGACCAGAAAAGGAAGAAGCTGGATGACAAAGGTGAAAAATGCATCTTTACCAGATATGACAGAAGGAGGAAGGTATACAGACACTATAATCCCCTAACAAAGAATTTAATCATTTCTCGAGATGTTGAGTTCGATGAATCAGATTACTGGAGATGGAGCGAAGAAGAAAGAAAAGTTATTGGTTTATTCTTTAACGATGATGATAACGACGGTGACGACTCCAACATTGAAGATGACGGAGATAATGATCCAACTCCACCACAAAGTCCAACTCAACAAACTCCCGCATCAACACCATCAACGGGAGGAAGCGGTAGTTCAGGGGAACACCGAGGAAAATGCGAAGTCTGGATAATATATATGAAGCAACAAGTCCAGTACAAACATTATTTGATTATTCATTATTTTTCTTAATGGTTGAATGTGATCTAGTTACATTTTAAGAAGCTTCTGAAGAAAGCAAATGGATCAAAGCCATGGATGAAGAAATTGCTGCAATCAAGAAGAATGATACTTGGGAGCTCACAGATCTTCCAGAAGGACATAAAGCAATTGGTGTCAAGTGGGTCTATAAGACAAAGACCAATCAAGATGGAGAAGTGGAAAAGTACAAGGCAAGGTTGGTGGCTAAAGGCTAAAAGCAAATATATAGCATTGACTATGACGAGGTATTCGCTCCAGTTGCAAGAGTTGATACCATACGACTTCTAACAGCAATTGCAGCTCAGAACCAGTGAAAAATATTTCATATAAATGTCAAGTCAGCATTTCTGAATGGTTATCTTGAAGAAGAAGTCTATGTTAAGCAGCCTCCCGGATATGTTCAGAAAGGCCGGGAAAACAAAGTTTATAGAGTGAAGAAAGCCTTATATGGTTTGAAGCAAGCTCCACGAGCATGGAACACGCGAGTTGATGAATATTTTCAGAAAAATGGTTTCGTGAAGAGTCCATACGAGCATGCCCTTTATACGAAGAAAAATTCTGGGGGAGACATTATGATCGTGTGCTTATACGTGGATGACATGATATTTATCGAAAATAACCCTGGTATGTTCAATGATTTTAAGAAGTTTATGATTAATGAATTTGAGATGACAGATATTGGTCAAATGTCGTACTTCCTTGGAGTCGAGGTGAAGCAAAGCAAAGATGGGATTTTTATGTCACAGAAAAAATATGCGGAGCAGATTTAAAGAAGTTCATAATGGAGGAATGAAAACAAGTGAGCACTCCAGCAGAACCGAGCATAAAGCTCAGAGTTGATTCAACGAGGGAGTCCGTAAATCCAACATTGTTTAAAAGTTTGGTTGGAAGTCTGAGATACCTAACTTTTACTCGTCCAAATATTACGTATGGAGTTGGAGTGGTTAGTAGGTACATGGGGAAACCGAAGCAGGATCATTTTATGGCGGCTAAAAGAATTTTGAGGTACATAAAATGAACACTTAATCACGGATTATTTTACACACATTCTCAAGATTCAAAATTAGCCGGATAATAAATTTACGTGGATAATAAATTTGTTATTTCTTTAGCAAAAAATCTGGTGTCATACAGTCGCAGCAAGTAAATCAACATAAAATAACATTTTCTTCGCGAACAAGTAAATGATAAAATTATGGAACCGGTGCACTACAAGACCGAAGAAAATTTGGATGATATATTTACAAAGCCATTGAAGCCAGATGTATTTCACAAAATGAAGATGAAGTTTAGAATGCAAAGTCGAGTTTGAGGGGGAGTGTTAGATTTTCCAAACTCTTGAAAGTCTATCATAAATAATAACTGTATAAATGAACACCTATCCCGGATTTATTGTGGGCTACTTATCTTCATGCATGCATGGTCAACAGATAAGGTTAAGTGTTGACAAGATGTGTAAATATGTTAGAGTAAGTAAAGTTATGCAGCCATATAAAACAGAACAAGGAGTTAACACAGTAACCAGAAGTTTGCTAATATCATCTTGAAAATAAGGAAAGCATCTGGTCATATGTTGAATCCATAAATTAAGGTGGGTTGAAGGAAATTAATAGTTGCAGCTGAATAAAACCATGCGGGTCTTGTGTACATGTGCATTAGTGCCTGTAATACCTATAGGCTAAGTTAGAAATATATCTACTATATATACTGGTGGCAGGAATATGTGTAAAAGTAGACTGCAAATATATATTGCAAAAAAAAGAAGGAGAAGCTCGGTTTTGTGTTGTGTGCGTGAGTGAAATAAAAAAAACCGTAGCCTGCATTTGTATTACAAAGAAGCTGTAGCTTTCCTTGAAATAAAAGTGAAGTGTTTATTTACTTATCAAATCTTATTTACTCTATATATAGAGTTTTATTTAAAAAAAAGTGAAGCCAATAGCGCTTCCAACACTATTAGGGTCCCAAGCCTTTCAGAGTATTCAACTGGTGGCTCAAGGAAGATTCCCTGAATAAAGCTAAAGCTCTGGAAGAGTTTTAGTCAAATAGAATGGACCTCGCCAATCTTAATGTCCAGGTTATGTTGAAGGAAATTGAAGCAGTTAAAAAAGGTTGGAGTTTATAGACCAGGAATTATTTTGCAGATACACATAGAAAAGCTGCAACAGAAAATGGATTATCTAGACAACAATAATAAATGGGGTAATGAAGTGGAGGAATCCAAAATGGATCTAAAAGAATGCTATTACAATCTTAACTCTCAGTTAAAGCAGAAGGTTATGCAAAATTGGATAGCTAAAGGGGATAAAAATACAAGATTTTTCAATCAAGCTATCCAAAAAAGAAGGTTTAAGAATAATATTAGGCAACTTGTAGTCGATAGAAATATTCTTAATAACCCTTCGGAGCTAAAGAAGGCCTTTTTAAATCATTTCAATACCCTCTATAACAAAGGGCCTCACAGCTTATTGCTTCTTGGCAATTTGTTAGATGCCAAGCTTTTTGATGAAGACATAATGAAGATCAACAAGCTTTCTGGACATGACAAGGCTCTCGGGCCTTATGGGATGAACATACACAGCTTGAAGTTCTTGTAGCCTAAGATCAAAGATAAGCTTCTAGAGTGTTATACAAATTTTGCAAAAAAATTGACAATCCCATAAGGTTTGAACTCCTCTTTAATTGTTCCAGTTCCCAAAGTTACAAAGCCGAGTGTTTCGAGTGATTTTAGATACATTATCCTTATCAATAATTCTTCCAAACTCTTGATGAAAATCTAACAAATAGAATCCTTTTAATCCACGAAAAAGTTCTGGATGAGCATGAATATGGTTTTTTCAAAGGCAGGCAGGCCGTGGAGAGCATCTTACTGGTTCTGCATTTTTCATGATTTTTCTTTACTCTGAAGATTTCTAGGAGAGAAATCTCAGAAGTTGGGAGATGGAGAAGGTAAATGAGATGGTTAAGCTTTTATGCAATCTCAAACTCACAAATAAAGCGGATTCACTGAACTAGACCCCCTGCAAGATGGCTACTCTGTCAAAGGAGCTATAAGCTGTTAAAAGAATATAATGGACTATCATAAGGTGGAATAGTATTTCATATGGCAGCTAAAGATCCCTCCAATGGCCAAGATCTTTCTTTGGAAAATGTATTTAGGGGTTATTCCGACGAAAGGCATTCATTTTAAAAGACTAAGAAATAGTTTTGGAAGTGTTGCATGTCCATTATGTGGACAGGACAAAGAAAGCTTAGACCATCTACTTTTTAAATATTGCTTGTGAGAAAATTATGGGTTTCTGTATTGAGTTGGTGGCCGTTGGGGTTTGGATTCAAGAGATTATATAGAAAATTTGCGTACAATGTGGAGCACAAAAAAACTGTTTTCGGAAACCAATGATGCATTTATGCATCTAGCCACATCATCATACTATTACAAATGAGATGCATGTTATTGTACTTTAAATGAAATTTAGGGCAAAGTGACAAAATTTAGGCAAATAAGAAAATATTTGGTTTTAAAATGCATCTATCATTGGAGTTGAAGTTTTATTTTAGCACCAAAAGACATTTTTTTATGCCAAATTATAGCAATAACTATAGCTAATTTACATCTTGCATTGGACTTGCTCTTAGTTCTTGAGGCATATTCGTTGTTAATTATACCCATTGTTTTTACTTGGTAATCATGGTATCTTCCAGACCCTCGTAGATTCGCCATTCCCGGTTCTTTTTCGACTTCCTTGACGAATGACTTCATGAGATGCAATACTACTTTTCCACATATAGCTCGCATTTGAACCCATTTGAGCTTGTAAAAAATCACAATCCGGGAAATACTTCGCCTTCATGATACTTATAACCAGGGGATTCGCATTATTAAACAATCTCCAACCTTGTTTTGCTAACATGGCAATGTTGAATTTACTTAACTCCCTGAATCCCAACCCTTCTCCTTCCTTAGTAGTGCAAAGCTTTTTCCCATGACAATCATCTAATTCCTTTGGAGAATAAAGAAAATGAGTTTGTTGTCTCAAGGATATGATTTAATAGGCTTTGTAGATGGAAGTTACTATGTTGAAAATGGAGCGCTAGCCGGAACTGGAAGATTGATCAAGGATCACTCAAATAGGATTATCATGACTTTCTCAGGGCCGGTGACTGTTACTTCGGTCATAGAACTAAAAAGAAAGGCTTGTATAACATTAACAGATACTGGAGTAAGTTAGAAGGAACAAAAGTTAGTATCTTAATCTTAGATAGTAAGAAGCTGGTACAAGAAATCTCCAGAAAACTTGCTCAAGAGGTTGAGAATTCTTTCAATATGAGCAGGTTGAGAAGTGTACCAGAAGAAAATTCTAAAAAAGTTTTTTTAGGCTTTTCCTCTTTTGGTTATTGGGCTGAGAAATAGGTCAGTTAAAATTAATAGTTGACTGTTTTTCATAACTAGAGGGGTTTATTTTAAAAGGGAAATATGAAGAGGTTTCGCTCCTTACGCATGCAGTGTATCATAGGTTTTATGGGGAATGTAATAACTTTTTGGGGAACTACAAGGAAAGCTGTAGGGTTTGTGTTTAATGATTTAATTATTATGACACACCAATAAACAACTTAAATAGCCTCGCTTAGGATTATTAGTATATCATTGAGTAGGCTGCTTTCCTAATTTTCAAGATGATATTATCAAACTTCTAGTTACTGTATTACCCTAACATATTTATACATCATGTCAACACTCAACCTTATCTATTGACCATGCATGCATGAAGATAAGTAACCCACCATATTTCCGGGATGGGTGTTCATGTATACAGTTATTATTTATGATAGACTCTCGAGAGTTTGGAAAATCTAAAAAATTGCTCTGACCACTAAAAACTATAAGGGGGTGTTTGGTTTAACAAATATTGGTATGAGATATGGGGTTGGAATGGATAAAACTAGTATGTGTTTGGTTAAAAAAATTTTGTTTTAAAACTCATTCCCGAAACCCATGAGGTATAGGGTTTAGAAACTCATGTGAAGAGATGGGTACGAGCTAAATCATATATTGGGTATCATTTTCATTATTTTCTCTCGCTCGTCTTTCTTTTTAACTTAAGTATACTTCTATTTTAGCTCAAACTTTAATATTGATGAATAGAAAATGTGAATGTATATTTTATTTTCTTAGATACTACGTAAAAATATTTTTAACTCATATTTTAATAAGAAAAATTATCAAAAATACTAGCTTTTTTTATTTATTTTTTTGCGATTTTACTAACTTTTAATTTTTTTTGCAAAAATATAGAATCAACCAAAATCAAGCAGACATACAACTAGTTGATCGAGTTTTTTTTTGTTGAATTTGAGGTTACATGGAGTGACATAAATTCGTCAAAAACTACATCTAATTAAATCAAGTTGCATTAAGTAGTATTTTCGTAATAAAAATTGGAAAATAGTATTTTTGCAATTTTTTTTAAAAATTATAGTATATTTGTAAAAGTATCTTTAGCCTTAGGTATTTTTCAAAAAATTTATATTTTTAGCCTTACTAATTATGATTAAATCAAGTGATCGTGTATAATTTTAGTTTTTAATATTAAAATTATAAATTAACAAAAAAAAATAATTAAATATCTTTTGATTCTTGATTCCAATTAGTTTATCAATTACGAGATACATTCTCATCCTATTTTTAAACCAAACAGGTGATATCAAGTATCAAGTTCCAAACTCATACTCGTTTAACCCCATTCCTGATTCCAACCCGATACCACTCAACGAACCAAACGACCCCTAATAGGTTTATGATCAGACAACATCGTGAACACAGTGGTTGGCTCCCAGTTAACCGTTTTTCACTATCTATCATTTAACAAAAATCTATCTAGCTTACTATATTTTCCATCTGTTCCAAACCAGGTGAATTTAGAATTGTTAAATTCCAAGTGGAGTAGGTTATTGTCCTTGATAAATCTATTAAAATAGATAGAGTTTCTTTGTCGATACTCGCAATTCACCCTTTCTGAGGGATCCCTTACACTATTGAAATCATCAACTAGACAAACAGCCACTCTATACTACCACAACATGCCAGAATGTAGTAGGGCACTTTTAGCAATTCTCTTTTGCCATGCTGATTTACTGGACTAT
This sequence comes from Apium graveolens, assembly GCF_009905375.1. Classification (NCBI taxonomy): domain Eukaryota; kingdom Viridiplantae; phylum Streptophyta; class Magnoliopsida; order Apiales; family Apiaceae; genus Apium; species Apium graveolens. The sequence continues at coordinate 283,142,762 of NC_133655.1, forward strand.
ATATATTCACTATGTTTATTATTATGCCTTTAACGTGACATCTTAGTGCTAACCAAATCCAGTTCCAATCTTGTGCAAAACCCACACAAGTATACAAATTATTGTCCCAAGAGCATGTTAAACCCCCTGAGAGACTTCGAGAATTCTGATATACCCAATCATGCAAATCAGAATTCCACATAGAATTTTCCATGTCTTTGTGCCAAGAACCACATTTTGTTTCATGCAAAAATAAAATATTTCCCCTAGACTTGTGACATGTTGTCCTTATGTTCCTTCTAACAACTTGGTTGTTAATTCCCCTACAATTCCATGATAACACTCTAGCTTCTCTCATTGACATGCATAAATGTTAGTTACTACTACTGCTTATATGCTTATACCTTATAGGTTCTTAATATTTGAAACATAGTGTTCAACATGTATTTTAATGCTTAAAAAAATTTGAAAGAAATTTAAACATTAATTTAATATTTATTCAGAAGAAAAAATTTTATACAATAATTTATGAAACTATAATAGATAAGAGTCTTAAAATGCGTGTCGATCACTCCGTTTCAAATATTAAGAACCTACTAGCTTATGACCCGTGCGATGTACGGGTCTCGGTAAATACTTTTATATTTTTATTTATATTTTATGGAAATTTATAAAAAATTTATATAAATAACTAAATACTAAATAATAATTATATAATTATATTTTTATTATGTATAATTTGAATTAAGTTCAAATAGTATAAATAGTATATGATTGATGTGATCTATGTTAATATTTGTTGTTAGTGAGATTCGAACCTGAAAATTTATATGTATCTTTATAAATAATAATATAAATATTTATTGTTAACGGGATTCGAACCTGAGAACTTATATGTATCTTTATAAATAATAATATAAATGTTTGTTGTTGACGGGATTCGAACCTGAGAACTTATGTAGTGTATTTTTTTAGTATTTGGATCTAACGGCTCTGATTATTTGATGAAAAAGATCCGACAGTTAAGATGGAAAGGGATAACCAAAATAAGGGGTTAACCAAACTACAAATTATACCCCATTCCGGTTAATATAGTATAGTATAGATAGTTTAGATAAGGACGGATGCAGTACCATTTATATCAAGCATCAGATTTTGTTATAATCGGGTGCTTGAAGATGATAGTGAAAATGTTTTAGATCATTCTTGAGGCCTAGGTCAGGGAATATGTGAGCGGAAAAAGAGTAGGCATGTCAAGAAATTTGTTTGTTTTGCTGAGTGGAAGGACTTTGTGAAGTCTCTTTGGGATTTAATGACTTCGGAGATTAAAATGAACTGACTCAAGATAAAGATGTCTGATAAGTGATATCAAGGTGTATCTTCGTTTATTAATGAACTAGGTGAAAAAACGGCGCTTGGCGCAGTTCGAAAAAATATGAAAAGTATTTTTAAATTTTTTGATGGGTTAATCAAAATAGTGACATGTTTTAAATCACTCATGTATGATCACTTATTCAAATGTTCTCTTAAATTTATTTTATTTGCGATCTTTAAAATAAAAGCGATAAATATTATATGTCGCATTGACAATATTTTCTTTTGATATCTAGATTTGGTGATTATACGTCATTTTAGCAAATATGTACTATGTACAAACTCAACTTTCACTTTTATCTCAAAGCTATATTTAACTTACTACTTTCTGATCCATTAAAATATTTTAACTTAGCGCTTAGCTAAGATGACAAAAATGTTTTCCAAACTTATTGTCCTCATAAGTTATTTTGAAAAATGAGTTGTTGGACATGTATTTGTGCACTCAGCAATTGTTTAAAAATGCTACCTAGCTTAGGTTAGTTTTATGTTTGACCAACCGACACAACATAAGACAAATTAGCTTGCTTTCTACGATTCTTCTGGTGTCAAATACTAATTATATTTTAAAAATGAAACTAAGATTCCAGTAAAAATATAAATTACATTTCATTTTGAATTTGACACCGTTATTCAATCCGTAAAAATGATACTTAAGTCTATAAACTAAATAATGGAACTGAGTGTACATAAGTGAAAAGTATGATAATTAACAAAAATACAAAAATGCAAAAGCAAAGAAATAGACTTTGTTTAATTAAATTATGTGTAGGTGTCTGAAATGAGAGTTGTGGACTTGTGGTTAGTGGTGGTACTGAAGGATGTTTTGCAAAAGTTGAAAACCGAATCCCTAGCTTTCTTCGTTCAAACCCTTAAAGGCTTAAACCCTCTCTAGCTCTATCACTTTGAGGAACCATGGCCCCATGCTTGGCCTAGAAATTTCGGTGCCTTTTTCAACTAAAGTTCTCATTTTTCCCTACAAGTATAGGTACAGAGCCAAATTAGTATAATCATACCAGAACTTCATAAATTTAACCAACAATGGCATAATTTAAAACAATGTCATACTTCAAGTTTTGAGACTATATATAAAAATTCACTATGTCAAATAATGTCATGTCAAACAATATCACGAGGTGTGTAGAAAATAAAAGAATTAAAACTTCCAGAGTCACAAGAAGGCAAGAAAAATAAAAGGTATGACCTCATATTAGGCGTGAGCAGAAAATTACACAAACCGCAAAAACCGCCCGCACCGCACCAATCTGCACCGCAAAACGCGTTTTTTTAATTTCGTGGTGCGGTTGCGGTTTGAATTTTTAATAAACCGCGCGGTGCGGTGCGGGTTGTGTTTTTAAATTTCTAAAATACGGTTCAAACCGCACCGCACCGTAATATTTAATATATATATATATAATAGTTATATTTCATGATTCCATTTATTAAGTTTGATTCCATTTAACATATTAGGAGTGCTTGCTTAGTGATCATCTTGTTTCTACAAGATCAATTGTTGCGTGGTGATCATCCTATTTGTGTTTCTTCAAAAATAATGAGACACATGGTACAAAACCACCTATTTAATATTGAACTCATTTAATTGTCGAGCTAAGTTTTTACGTTAAACTTTATAGTGTGGAATTTCTAATTTGTATTATTGAAGAATATTGGCGACTTTATTATATTATTCGGGAATTTAATTAATATAAGTTTTGTATTTATTAAAAAAATTCGAACTTGTAATGTACAAACCGCAGTGAACTGCACCACACCGCACCGCATTTTTGTGGTGTGGTTTATGCGTTTTTTGAGGGTACGCGGTGCGGTTGCGGTTTGCAAATTTGATCAAACCGCATGTGCGGTTTGGGTTGCGGTTTGAGGTAAAAACTGCACCGCCCGCACCGCGCTCCGCTCACCCCTACCTCATATTCCTTTCAAAAACAGAAAAAGGTATTTAACAAATTATCTAACCCTGCCTCAGACCCTTTGTTTGATGTGCGGAAAAAAAGCGAGATTATAGACTACCTCCATGGTTCTGCCCACTATTATCTTTCATAACTGATGCTATTGTTGCTGCTATAGTTGCTGCCACAAACTGGACATGTCTACGACTGATCCTAACAGTGCGTATATTATCTATTATAGGCCTAGATGCTGGAGGTGGAGCAATAAATGCAGTTCAACAATAAGAAAATAATGAATTGGAAGCACAATTTGTTAAAATATTAAAATTTGCTTTTGAGAAATTTACCTAATGAAATTAACTGAAGTCAAGATTGTTTAGAGTTTTCGACAGAGCCAATGTACTCTATTATGTGCTACTTATGACTATGTGATGTTATTGTTTTACATTATATTTTGACCATAGATGCTAGGAAAAGCCAGAAGAAGTTATCAAATATATATGTTGTGCTTAGCAAAAGAAGCAGTAGGATCTGATGTCTTACCATTGCCACATGCGGAGGTCATTATGATTGGACTCGCTTCACCTCCTAGGCTCCCTCTAAACAATGGTATATTTACATTATTTCTGCCCTTCTCTCAATCTCCGCATCTATGATTTTCCCATCTCTTGGAACCGGTGAACTATTAACCTCAATTTATACATGACATCGACAATCTGCAACTTACGGGTCCACACTCCTCAAAGAAAGTCATTCTTAAATTAATTCAGTTTTTCAGAGAGCAAATATTATCCGGATATTAAACAAAGCAAAATTAACATTGATCCGGCATTAAAGGATCAAGAAAATCTCAGCCAGAGTTTCAAAATTCAATCTCTTCTTTCATATTGGTAATCTTATTTTATAAAAGAACAAATGTATGCTTATTTTATACTTTTGCTTTTAAATAATAATTTGAAAGGTAGCACTCTTTAATTAATTTACTTATATTCGTGAAACAACAATGTAAACAAACCTTACACAACAAACTAATAAAATCATACATTATATTATGGAAGCAACTCTTATTATTAGGCTCTAAGGACGGAAGATGCAGCAAATCATTAATATAATTTTATTTATAATCACAAATTACATAATAGTAACTGGACACATAAAAAATACTCAAACTACATTTTTAGTTTCTAAAATAAATGTTTACATAAATAACTGGAGTGACTCAAATATTTCTCCAAGGCCTTTCTAAAAGAAAGAAAATAAGATTATGAGAGATTGTGCTTATTGTAAAAGTTAAATGTATCCCAACATAAACATTAGTTTGCACAAGATTAAGTCAATAGAACTACAACCTTAAATATATAACAGCATTACAATAGGTTCCTTATATTTATCCTATTAAAATGGCAGACTTATAGTGTAAAACCACAATATAACCTTACTCCTTGCAATAGGTTAGCTAATCTTTTTCTTTCATTGCTAAAAGCTGCAAATTTTACAATATGTAGTGGCCACCACTTTGTACTCCATCTCTAGAATTGTCAATGTCCTGGTAGGACAACATACTCTATTTTTTAAGTTAATGATCTGATTCAAATAATAACAATTGGGAAAAAAATTACAACAGAAGAAAAAAAGAGTTTTAGTCTATTAAAGGCTAAATGCTGCATACATAATGAAACTAAATCAACTCTTCCGCATAAAAAGTTGTATATAACATTGTTAACCAAAGAAAATAGGTATACCTTCGTAGAACCTGTTCTAATTCAGTTATTCCTTGATTCTTGTCCTTTTAAAATCAAAAGATCGCAAATATCTGTGTGGTACATTATCAAGACTGAAAGATTCAATACATTAAAAAATTCTTGAAATACTCGAGTGTCAATAACCTTTATTTTCTAATAAATTATTAATTCTTAATATGATAGCAGTAAAACATGTAAATTACCCATAATACTAAATGATGAAAGCCGCGGTTATCATATAAATTGAAATAGATAACTTTCGTGAAAGAAAACTTTGGTAGTTACATATATAAAGAGAAAACGAATTTAGTACAGAGAGATATAGATGAATAGACTCGAAAACTGAGAGAAAAAAAGCTCAACGTTCCTCTTGTACAATATAGAAAGCCAAGAAATTAATTTTGAGTAATACAAATAGTTAATCCAATATCAAAAATCAACAGCCCAAATCAAGGAACGATAAAAATGTAACAAAAAATTATGCAATTTGATATTAAGATGGCAATCTCGAGTCAATTGTTATTTTATCATAATTAAAACCTAAATGGCAGCACTTAAAATCTTACATAAAAGCTTGTTTTGTGTTTGAAGTAACAATAGTAATAACTTAGTAGTCAGATAGATAGGGTACAATGGATGGTAGCATAGTGGCGACTGTAGGGTTTTAATAAGTTCTCAATCAATATTAGCAGGAGAAATAACACTATTACGAAAAAAGAAACTTGTTACATGTAACCTGCGAGAAAGAAGAGGACTTAAGCCTATAGTAGATAAATACATTGAGATCATCTTCTACTTTAACAACTTGTATATGAATGCCATCAACAATCTACTTAAGAGGATAAATTGTCCCATGCCTAGTCTCATCCCACATAAGTCCAACAATTATAAAGTTCAAAACTCCAAACTCAAACAAATAAAAAAAATCATCCAAATCCAATCAACTTAGCCGATCGACTTTGTTACGTGGTAAGATAAGAACCCCTCTCTAAATTCTAGATCTGGAGCTTTATCTTGTGCGATTCAGCTTCAATAAATTTATTGGACTACAAAATTTCAACAGCTTTAAGAAAAGTCAATTTCGTTAAATTAACAATTAACAAAACTATTCATACGGGAATATAGAGAATTGGTATATGAAAAGGTTAAAACAGATTGGGTCAGCCGACTACTGTTTACCTTTGCAGTTATTATCTTGCAGTTACAAATTAAAGAAAATAGTGAAGTGGATGAGAGCATAGAACCCTGATAAAATAGTTTGAACCGATTTTGGATATGCCACGTCTGTCACCAGTGATTTTAATTTATATAGATATATAGATGCACACGTTTATGAAGTCCTTCTCGAAGTTGTATCATGCAATAAAAAATAAAGGGACTTTGACTTACATCTACATCATGTTCTATAGAGCACACGAGCAAGCTGTTGTTAAAATATTAATAAAAGATCCTGAAAAGACCATTTCCTTATTACCTTAAAGTTTTAGCTGGACATTGATAAGGCATTAGAGCTCATACTAGCATGAGAACTCGGGTTCAGCTCCCTGCCACCCTCAACATTCTTACAATTTATCATGAACACGAAAAATAAATTAATTTCCCAAATATGGGCACCAGTGATCCATTTTTCGACCAATAAATGAGCTTTTAAGTGATTGTGTCTTTTAGAATATTGATTTAAGATCATGAAAAGGGTATTTATTTAACATCTTAAGGTTTTAGAGTGACCGATTACTCAACATGGTCAGACTGAAGGGAGGACTCAGATTCTACCCCTTACACATTTTACCCCTTACACGAGGACTCAGACTGAAGGGATTACTCAAAACAATTATAACTTATAATTCATGATTTACCAAACACATTTTTAACTTATAAGGAATTTATACATAAAAATATTCAAATACCTAAATAATATATAAGTTACGATATTCATATCACTTTTACAACTTTAAGTCATAAGTTACATTTCTTAAGAAATCCCAAACGAGCCCTATGTAGATTTCAATTTCATTTGTGCTTTTTCGAGTGGAATGATGTAGATGATGATACACTAGTTTGCTGACAGTAGCTCAGAATATGTTTGGGATTCATCCATTCAAGACTAGGAAATGGCTGACAGATACGAGAGTGAAGATAGGTCATAATATTCTAGACGTAGCTAAGTAAAATGAAATGAAAATTCAGGTTGCAGTGGAAAATCATAATGCACAGGGGAAAAGGTGTAAAAATTGATGATGAGAGATGTTGGATATTTTAGTGTAATTAAATTGATTAGTTGATCAATGTAATCATAATGATACATCGAACAAGTCTGGAGAGTACAAAGTGTACGCTATATCCGTGTTTATTAAGATTTTGGTATTATTGCTTATGAGGCATGTTCATTCGCATCAGTCACATATGTTGGGAAAATATGTGTTTTTTGGCATTAGACAAACCTAATAGATTAATATGTCCATGTTGATAAAATACACATATATTGATATCTGTGTTAGATTAAGATGTATCTGTTGACAAAAGCCATATCTGTTGACATCTATATATAGGTGTTGCATTGATCATTTTATGGTTGGTTCATTTTAAAATTCACAACAAAAACACATTTTCTTTTCTTGCAGAATTTCTGACTTTATCCTATTGATTTATTTGGTGAACCACAAATAACTTCAATCTGAAAGTGTTCACACGACTTCAAAAAAATCCTTATTACTACCATTTATATAACAAAGATTGAAGTTATTATATTCTGAAGATGATGAATGGAGAATCTGCAAAAGATATGACAAGCAAGTAGATGGCAGAAGAATATGCATTTTTGTTGACCACGCTAAAGGTTGTGTATGTTCTAAGTACCCCCATGCCAGAAGTGATTGAGAATGAAACTGTTGAACAAATAAGAAAACGCTGCAAATGGGAAAACGATGACTACGTATATCGCGATCACATCTTAAACGGTATGTTTGATTCCTTTTTCGATGTATATCAAAATGTTGAGTCAGCAAAAGAATTGTGGGATTCTCATGAATTCAAGTACATGGCAGAAAATGCTTCTAGTATGAAGTTTCTGATCAGTAATTTTATGAACTATAAAATGGTCGACTCTAGACTGGTGATGGAATAATACAATGAATTGTTAAGGATTTTAAGATAGTTTGTTCAACATAATCATCTTTGTTTATGGTGTTATAGACACTACACCATATATTGGCTATTGCAAGCCCAAAAAAACGTTGTATTAGGGGTCGAATGTGTTGCAATATCATCTATTGTAACATTTTATCCAAAATTCGGTGTTGCATTTGCTGCCGTTGCAATAGACCCCTATTGCAACATGTTGTGTGTGTATTGCAACATTTGTCAAGTATTACAATAACCCCATGCTAGAACACTATTGTAACATTTTTAGCATTTTTAGTAACTTTTTTTTAGTGTTACAATATCCTATTGTAACATTTGTCTGCAACATTTATAACCCTGTTGTAATACGTTTTATATTTTAAAGCAACAATTGTATGCAACATTTGAAACCCTATTGTAATACTTTTTAGCTTGCAAGGCAACAGTTGTATGCTACATTTGAAATCCTATTGTAATAATTTTTTTGTTTTTGGGCAATATTTCTGTGCAACATTTAGACATATATTGGAATACCAGCTGTTACCAGAAATTCAAACATGCATATATTCTCTTGAAAATAATATATCCAACTGCAACTCAAAATAACCAACTAACCATCAAAATAACAAACCAAACATCTAGTTTAAAGTCGAAACAAAGTCGATAAACACCACAAGTCAGAACATCCATAACCAAACATAGTTCAAGTTCAAGGATATATAGTCTACTTAATCAGCTAGCTAGTTAACAAGTACATTAAAGTATCCAACCAAAAGTTATTAAACAGCTAGCTAGTAACAGGAAATCACTGAGCATTTATGTCTTCACCCCCCTCACTCTGGCCTTCATCAACATCAGAATATAGCTCTTGAACAACAATATCATTAAAATCAGGAACTATATCCCCCAATCTGCCTATTACCTTTGACAGTTTCTCCCGAACCTTTTTGTCAATGATCTCCTGCATTTCAGTAAGAAGTTCCTCCTTTATTGACTTTTTCAAATCAGCAACATCAATACTAGCACTAGAACTCTGACTAAATGCTGGCACATCTAGCTTAACAGTTTTCCTCGTTCGGCCTGATCTTCCAATAAGCCAATTCGGTCTATGGGCTGGTTTTTTTGATTTCTTTTCTGTGTGAGCACTGTTGTTTGCCCCATGAGAACCATCTTCAATATCATGTTGAGCATGTCCATTTTCATCCTTGTCATCGGTAGGAATTGTAGTCTGCCAAATATTGAGGGATCAGAAAATACAATTAAGTTTAACTAGAGCCGAGCGATAATATTTTTTTTACAAGTGCAAATTTATCAATTTTGTCAAAGTGATCTTTTACCTTGTATTTACGTCCTAGCTTTCGTTTACGAGTTTCAACGTAAACAAGATCCGAGGGAGCTGGTTCTTTAGGTTCGATTTTGTTCTCAGCTTTCTGCCAGCAGAATGGAATTGAAGTCATAACATTAAAAACTATAGAATGAAACTAAGGAAATATAGAATTTGGGATTTCATAAGCACATTAAAAGTTATACTACTACTTATGATTTTTATTTATTTATTAGACCAAGTTCAACCAGAATATATTCAAGACTCCGAAACTACATACATTTTCTTAATAAAAGTAACACCGTGCTTTAAACATGACTTACTATTTTCTCTCCAATTTGCGCAAAACTTGTACGACCAGCTGTGTGTATTTCTACAATCAAGGCACGATTTTCTGAAGCAGTCTTAGATCGTCTCTGACAATTAAGTGAAGTGAACAAAGTATTAAAAAACAGACTACATAAAAAAAGGTTGAATATTATCTAGTTGAGCGATATCAATTTATATACCTGAATTTCCTCATCCCCCCAGTATTTGAGCAGCACCTTGAATACTTCAGTTGAAACAAAACTAGGCTTATTTTTTAGCCTATCCTCATCATTATCATATTGTAGATAATGATCTTTCTTAACCCGACTTTTGTGCAACCTCCACAAATCATTAATAGTCCGCAGTGTAAAGGTTCTTCCTTCCTCGGGAATGATATATTTTTTCTAGTAAATCAATTAAAATAATTAGCCATATTGTAGAAAATTTTGTATCCGGTGAGATAGACAATAGAAAATTTTGTATTTTACGTTAACAAATTGCCATAGCCTCTCCTTCTCACTTTCAGGATATTTATGCCAACTGATGTAATCAAGTGGCACAGACTCCCTGGCCAAGGTCCCTAAGAAGTTTTTGTATTCAGATAAGACCTTGGGATCGTCTGCCAAGGCCTGAAATTCTGAATTCAACTTAATAACCTTCTTTTTGCTAGGGTCCCTTGTGTACACATCCTTCATTAATGTCGGTCCTCTACGCTTTATTACTTTTGATGGACCTAAAATAGAACAAATAAACTAATTAATGTTCCAAGAGTATTGTCAATATTGAAACTACTATTTAATCAACTTAAAAAACAATTATAAGGACCTGATAGAATTTCATGTGTCTCGTCTTGAGTTTGACCAGGACCCTCATCCACATGATCATTCACAAATTCCAAGTCCTTTTTACGTTTTCGCATTAGCAAAAAAGCCTCCATTGAACCAATTCCGTCATTACGATTTTTGGGAGGCACTGGCCCTGCTCTCAGGGGCAAGTTAGGAGGTAAACCATCTGTCAATGGAGGAGGAGGTGGTAGTTGTTCGGTTGGCAGATGGGGTGCATTTTCAGTTGGGGATGGGGGCAAATTTGGAATCTGTCATCCAAGCATAATTAGTATAGATTATAATGACAGACTAATATAGTAGATAAATTATAAAATAGAAGAATTAACAAATTATATTTTTACTTGCGAAGGAGTTGTTGCTGAACGTGTTCTTCGGGGGGCAGTATTGTTCATTTTTTTACCTGCAGAAACTAGCTTAATTTTTTTTCTTTGCCTAACCTGCTTTGACATAACCTCTGCAGTATCCTTTTCATCCTCAGATAAACTATCGTGTCCAGGAATGTACTCCCGATCAAACTCTAGCATTGAATCATCATCCTCCTGTACTTTCTCTTTTGGTTTGTCCTTTTTCTTACCCAGATCAGCTGACAGTTTATTTATGCTGAGCTTCTCTATCATCTCAGCGTTCTCTTTCTTTCGCATCAACCTTTTTCTTTCGTATTCTGGAATATTCTGAAATATAGAGTAGATATATATTACATTAAACTATAGACATACATTATAGGACAAATATGTAATATACAATTTAAATACTTCCTAACCTTCGGAAATGCAGTATCATATTCAACCGATTTTCCAGCCAATCGATTACTTTCCCTCTTTTTTTGTAGCCCTTGTAGTGTCACAAACTTCTTTTTTGCTTGTAAACCTGTTGATGCAAGTAGTGGTGAAAATAATAATTTAAATCAGCATGTGAAATTTAATCATCTTAACCATATTAAGCATTACCTTCAAAAAACTGTGTTCTTGGTCGCACAATCACATGTGGTTGCATTTGTGTTGTTGGATCAATAGATTTGTCAATTATGTTATCAATATAAAATTCCAAATTAACTCCTTCAACTGTCTTTATAAACTCACTTAGTTCACTGTCATTGGCAATTAGTTTCCAACCATTCAGCATGTTTTTGACATAAACTCCGCCTATTTCCGTGTATTTCAAATCATCCTTCACATACTCCATCACAACCGTGTACGAGAACTTATCAGCATCAACAAATTCTGGAATCTCAGTACATGTCCCACCTACATATTTTGTTTTCATGAACTCTCCCTTATGGTAGAATTTGATAATAAAATCTTTTTCTGCCATCCTGAAAAAGAAGAACAGGAAAAAAAATTAGTAACAATTTAATAGTAAGTAGTTTGATAATTAATTAATCCAATTTTATAGAGAGTACAAGAAAACAACTAAGTTTGCAGAAAATAAAGAAAATGACCAAGTTGTGAATATAAATAAAATACAAGAATAGAGTAATGGTAGCAGTTTGATATGACTAAAGCATGAAGTGCAATTTTTCATTGTCTAATACAATAAAATATTACATTGATTTAGAAGTAGCAGTTGGATGTCTTAAGCAGGAAGCACAATGAAAAAATACAATAACAAAAAGTAAATAGCTAGCACTTATATTTTTTAGATTTCACGATCATCCTCCTCTTCATCTGGTGTAACAGGGATTTTTTTTATAGGCACATCATCTCTATACCAGCTGACATCGTTAAGGATATTATGTCCCCTTGGCACATAACCTATGTCATTAACATCTTCAAGTGACATTCCCTCTTCTACTTCACTATACTGATCCCTTGGTAAATTCTTGATAACAAAATGTATGTCTTTTTCAGTAGGATCTTCAATATAATAAACTTGGTGTACTTGTGTAGCCAGAACAAACGGATCATCTTTTTGACAGAACTTGTTGAAGTTGACTCTTGTTAGGCCATAACAATCCCTCTCCCTTTGGTACCAACGACACTTAAATAGAACTACAGTTAACGCTCCCCAATAGTCGACTTCAATAATATCTTCAACTGCACCATAGTAAACCACATCCCCAACTATTGGATTCTGATCTTTTGCACTCGCAAAACTGGTGGTTAAGGCTGTTAGAAAGACACCACTATTTTGGGTTGTACACCTTCCATCCCTGCGCTTCGTATGGAATCTATATCCATTAACCATATAGCCATTAAACCTCTTGGCTACTCGATGTGGCCCTTTTGCCAAGGAGGATAATTCCACTGAAACATCATCTCTCATTGTAATTACCTCTTTTAACCACTTCTGAAATTCAGTTGTGTGCGTTCTTTCTCTTTTATACTTCTTTATCTTTGCTTCTTTTTCAATCAAGGCACGATGTTCCCTACAAACATAATATATAATATAATATTAGCTTACTTAAACTGGTTTAATTTGGAAATAGAGATATGCATCATATTTATATACCATATATACTTACTCTTTTAGGTTCTCGACTTCCACATTATCACAATTGAACACTATATAGCGATGTGCATTGCTCCAGATATTGTCTTCCAAATATATAGACTTCCCATTTTTATTTTTTCGAGATCCGATAGGATATCCAGCATCTGTTTCACAAGAATTATCACTTTTGCTTTGATCACAGTTGCTTAAAAATCTGGAACAAAATGTTAAACATTCTTCTGCCAAGTACCCTTCTGCTATACAACCTTCTGGTTTACTCCTATTTCGAACATAGGATTTCAGTTTGCACAAATATCTTTCAATTCCATACATCCACCTCATGTGTACTGGTCCACCATATTCAACTTCCTTACACAAGTGAATTGGCAAGTGAACCATTATGTCAAAAAAAGACGGTGGAAAGATCATTTCAAGTTGACAAAGTATTTCAATTATTTCTTCTTGCAACTTCTGAACATCATCTAATTCAATCACTTTTCCACATATATGCCTAAAAAATGCACCCAGCCTCATTAAAGGTATTACTACCTCAGGTTTTAGAGTTTTGATGACAGCAAATTGTAACAAATATTGGAGTATATAATGTGCGTCATGACTCTTATAACCAGAAATCTTACGCTCCTTGATCTGAACGCAACGACTGATATTTGATACGGATCCGTGTGGCAATTTAGCATTCATTAACATTGAACAAAACAATTCCTTTTCTTCTTTTGTCATATCAAAACAAGCTGCCCTAATTTGAACATGTTTTTTATCATCAGAACTGAAAGGATGAAGAATCTTTCTAATCCCCATTTCTTTCAAATCAAGACGACCATTAACATGATCTTTTGTCTTGCCCCCAATATTTAACAAAGTCCCCAAAATCTTATCACAAATGTTCTTCTCTATATGCATAACATCAAGGTTGTGTCTAACCATATGAGTACTCCAATATGGTAATTCAAAAAAAATGGACCTTTTCTTCCAAGGGCAATCAGTACAAGTTTTTTGTTTCGTCTTACACTTCCCAAAACTATTCTCATAACCAGATAACAGATGCTCAACCTCTATTCCCGTTAACATTTCAGGACTTTCTCCCATTTCCACTTCACCATTAAATCGCCTCTTATCAGACCTCCACTTGTGGTTAGGAGGCAGAAATTTTCTATGGTTCAAATACATAACTTTCCTCGAATGTTTCAAATAGGTTGACGAGGTCTGATAGTGGCATGAAGGACATGCTAAGTGCCCTTTAGTGCTCCAACCTGATAAGACTCCATATCCAGGAAAATCACTTATCGTCCATAGGAGGCTTGCGTGTAATTGAAATGTACTATCATGTCTTGCATCGTAAGTTTGTATTCCAACTTCCCATAATTCATTCAACTCTGCAATTAACGGCTGCATATATACATCGATATCGTTTCCAGGTTGTATGGGGCCTGGAATTAAGGTAGAAAGAATTATATATTCTGGTTTTATGATTAACCAGGGGGGAAGGTTGTAATTAACAAGTATGACTGGCCAGGTACTGTGAGAATTACTCATTGAACGATAAGGATTGAATCCATCAGATGCTAAACCTAACCTAACATTTCTAATTTCTCCAGCAAAATCTGGATACTTGGCATCCATAGACTTCCACCCCAGACCATCAGCTGGATGCCTTAACCTCCCATCCCTCTTTCGTGCTAAAGCATGCCATGTCATTAATCTAGACAATTCAGTGTTTAAGAACATTCTTTGCAGCCTTGGTTTCAAAGGAAAATATCTCATCACCTTTACTGGGATTTTATGTTCCTTTGACACATTATTTTTTTCACTACCAGTATCCTTATTTTCAACTTCTCTCCATCTTGAAGCTTCACACGTTTTGCAAAAATCCATTTTTTCATTTTCACCCCAAAATAACATGCAGTCATTTGGACAAGCATGTATTTTTTGGTAGTCCAGACCTAGATCTTTAATCATACCCTTTGCAGCATTAAAAGAGGATGGTACATTGCAATTTGGGAAAACTTCCTTAATCAACTTAAGCAAATCGCTAAATGCTGACTCACTAAATCCGTGAATACACTTTAGTTGGTAGAGCCTAACTATGAAACTTAATCGAGTGAACTTAAGACACTCAGGATACAAAGGCTGCCCACCCTCCTCAACAAGCCGGTAAAATTTTTTTGCATCGTCATCAAGTCCCTTTCTAACTCCATGTTCACTATCATTATTACAATTCTCATATGTGTTACGTATCATTGCCTCTAACTCATCTGCTAAACCCATACCTATATCACTGTCCATGTTATCATCGACATCATTATTCTTATGGTTTGACACTTCATAAATCCATTCAGTGGACTGTGGACAAACACCATTGCAGATGAGATGTTCCTTTATAACGCTTTCACCATACCAATAACGATTACTACACTTTCTACAAGGACATTTCAACTCATTTCCTGATGCATATTCAGAAAATGCATTTGTAATAAAAGCTTTAACCCCCATCCTATATTTATCACTATATCTTGGAAGTGTTACCCATTTTTCTCCTTCAACATCCATTCTTTACATGATTATTCAACAAAAAATAAATTAAACAAACAAACAGTACTTTATTATGCTTGACAGGTCGTTAACACAAAATATGACAACAAATATTCAAAGAGTTATACTAGCAGGGCATAAACACAAATTTAGAACAAATTCAACTAGCATCATAAAACAGGGCATAAACACAAATTTAAAACAAAAAGCAGAGCTCATAAATTTAAACTAACAAGAAACCCAAAAATTATACTAGATCATAAAAACTCTCAAATAACAGAGCACACACACAAATTTCAGAGCCTTCACACAAATTTCAGTAAGAAAAAAATTTAAAAATGAGTAACAGCAAGAAAAATCTAACCTTCAAATTAAATAACAGCTTTAGCTATTTATAAAAATAACCTTCAAATAACCTGCCAAAATGCATGTCAAAAAATAAATGTGGGCTATATATACATATATACATATAATCAACAACTTCTAATGCAACTTCTATATGAATCAATTTAATCTATAATCGATTTTACCTCTAATCAATTAAATGTATTATACCTCAAATCGATTTTAGGTATCATCAATTTTAACACAAAGATGAGTATCGAGAGAGAGAGAGAGATGAGTATAGAGAGAGATGAGTATCGAGAGAGAGAGAGAGATGAGTATAGAGAGAGATGAGTATCGAGAGAGAGAGAGATGAGTACCTGTGCTGTGAGAGAGCGAGAGAGATAGAATAGCTGTGAGAGGGTGAGAGAGATAGAATAGCTGTGAGTGAGAGAGATAGAATAAATTTTGGTACTAATTTTGCCCGCCAATCTAACCCGCCTAAATATTTCGGTCAATTTGACCAAAAGTGTAACTGCTATTGTAACATATTTTAAACCGTGTTGCAATAGCTTATTTGTTTATAATATTATTTAAAAAGCATTAAATCACTGCAACACTTTCCTATCTTATGCAACATATTATAAAACATTGCAACAGATAAGCAACTATTTGACCTACAGCAACACTTTATGCAACAGAAATGTACTTGGGGCTTGCAATAGCCAATATATGGTGTAGTGAGACAAATTTCCACCATCATGGAAAGATTTTAAACACACCTTGAAACATAATAAAGATGATATGATGCTGGTTGAACTTGGAAGTCACTTTAGAATTGAAGAGGCTTTGAGGAATCAAGAAAATGAGGATAATCCTTAGGGCAAAAATCAAGTCGGTAACTCTTCTGTGAATATGGTTGAAGATGGTGGATCTTATATTTTAAAAATAGCAAAGGTGATAAATGGAAATTTAAAGGAAACAATAGCAACTCTTCCAACAAAAGGCCTAAGATTACATGTTGGAAGTGTGGCAAACCAGGACATTTCAAGAAAGATAGTTGGGTGTTGGGTTTTGTGGAGTCTATTAATTAATCCCATGAAAATAGACTATTCAGATTCAGATTAGTTTATGGATTAGTCTACTTTTCAGATTTGGACTGTAATTTTGATTTAGGCCTAGTTTCTTCTCTTATAAATACTCATGTAATTGTAAAATCATAACACAACAAATTGTGAGAGATCAATACAAAATTAGTGCGGCTTGTGGAGTAGGAATTTCCGAACCACGTAAATCTTTATCTTGTGTGATTGTCGTTTATTTTCTTGTTCTTGTTTATTCGCTTTGGGTTTTGCTTTCGTTGTTGTATACTCAACAACTGGTATCAGAGCCTAGGTTTTTGGTGAGTGGGAGCGATGGCAGAAGATGGGAAGGTAAAGATCGATAAATTTGATGGTAAAGATTATGGGTTTTGGAAGATGCAAATTGAGGATTATTTGTATCAGAAAAAACTACATGAACGCTGGATGAGAAGAAACCAACTGCAATGAAGGATGAAGAATGGAAGCTTTTGGACAGGCAGGCTCTGGGGGTTGTCACGTTGACTTTGGCGAAGAACGTTGCTTATAATATCGTCAAGGAAACGACAACTTATGGTTTGATCAAGGCTTTAACAAACATGTATAAGAAGCCGTCTGCTTCAAATAAGGTGTATTTGATTCGCTTGTTAGTTGCCACTAGATTGAATGAAGGTGATTGTGTTGCTGATCATGTGAACAAATTTAATTCCATCCTAGCAGGATTGGCATCGGTGGATATTAAATTCGATGATGAAGTACAAGCCTTGTTGTTGGCATCCTCATTACCAGACAGTTGGTTAGGATTTGTCACTGCTATAAGTAATTCATCTGGAAGCGGTAAGATGACTTTTGATGGAGTTCGAGATTCGATTCTTGGAGAAGATATTCGTAGGAGAAACTCAAGAGAGTCGTCAGGTTCCTTGTTGAGTGCTGAGAGTAGAGGCAGAAAGTTCGAAAAGGGGCAGAATAAGGGGCGTAGCAGATCAAAGTCACAGAAGAGAGGACAATCCAAAGATCACAAGGATATTGTTTATTGGAATTGTCAGAAGATGTGTTACGCCCCCAAATCCGGGGTCAGAGGATTCGGTCGTCACTATAAAACTTCAATCCAAATTAACTTGTTTAATGAATAAACAAATGCCAGCGGAAGATATTTAGCATAAATGACCCCAAACTAATCCAAGATCTTTTAAGGTTACAGTTCTAGAAACAAGATATCCAAATTCCACAAATAAATTTTTCTCACTTTCTTTTAAAACTCTTTTCAATAAATTCCAACTCAAAACTAAACCCACTAGTATAACTTCGAAATGAAGTATACTAGGCCCAAATAAAATACAAAACTATAATATAATATAATATAAACAACTTTACACAATAAAACTTACACTAGCCCGCAAACCCTGGATCAACCACCTTCCAAAAGCTTTTTCTTTGCTTCCTCGAATTACGCAGCTAAACAGCGCAAACTAATCCTCACTAGAGGTTAAATTTGAAAACAGGCAAGTATGAGCGGAAGAAATGCTCAGCAAGATCATTATAGTAAATATAGGGTCGTTTGATATAAAACCGACATCTGCATTAGAGCAGAACATTTTTAAAAATCATAGTTGCTGAATCATAAAATTTTAGTTGAGGAACCCCAGAATTGATTCCTTAATTGTATTCAAAACCATTTTGATATTCTTGAGCGACATGCTTCAGCAATACTTTGAATCTTGACGAGAATAAAACTCGTAAAAACAGTGTTTACGGAAATATCGTAAACCACAATAACATGAAACAATGATCATGGAATGAATCATAAACTTTACTCAAAACTCAACTCTTGATATTAATACTTATTTTGTTGTCATATCAAATTAGATATCAATACGAACTTTGATGCTCACAACACCCATACTGAAGTCAACATCAATCATCTATACTAATACCACCTTTGATATTTAACAACAACGTAAGTATCCACAAAATCAGAAATTGAATCAAAGCCACAGTTCACTTTTAATCCAAAACAGAATCAGTACTTTTAATCCAAAACAGAATCAGTCAATAAATCATTTATTCTATCAATATCAAAAATGATATGATAATTTAGATTAGGATCATTCTCCGACGGACGTACTATCACATGCTGATCAGCCCGTGTGATAGCACAAGGTCATGATTCATAGAAACGTGACCCCAAAAACACGAGTACTCAAACAAAAAGGCATAACTAGCCTGTGGCAAAATGGTGTCATAATATTTCATATGGCACTTAGAAATAGCCCTCCGCTGGACCGTCCGTCCCGGTCACTTACGCAATTATGATCCAATCTTAAAACCTTTTATTGAAATGGGGTCATGATATTTGACACCCGAAATAATTTTATTCCCCCAATTCTTGGGTAGGATTATTCGCAACCAAATCACTTTTCTCAAAATCCCAAACATTTATAAATCCGATAATTGGATAAGTAAAATCACTTGACTATTCTGAACATAGAATAGCATAGGGTACTTGCGTAAACAGAATCATTTAATTTAGCGATATGTAAAACATTTATCAATTCTAAACTGAGAATAGGGAAAGCAATACTTGCATGATACGATTCAAAATAAATATCACTTGAACAATAAGTGATGATAGGGCTACTTGCATAATATGAATCGAATTAAACGTCACTTGAATGATAAGTGAGGTTAGGGTACTTGCCTTTGGGTTTTTAGCAGTTAGTCACACTCGCAAACACGCATCAGTTCTGACATTCTGTCTTAAGACATCACCGTCCTTCTATTCAACACTTGACTGATATGCTGCTCCTGCGATTACTAGAAGTCAGCTACCCAATACCATTATATCTCATTCTTTATCCAATATCTTGTCTTGATCAATTCGAATGATCCGCATCTATAATTAAAAGATATAGCTTTAATTGTCTAAACGATAATCACTCGATGAACTGCGCGTCAAAAGCCCATCGTCTACCCATACGATAGCCCACACACAAGGAAAACAGTCAAACACAAGATTCTTATGACCCTCACATAAATATAACAAACAAACATAGGACCCTTGATCCACATACACACCTAATTCACGTAACACATAAGCACATAATTCATATATCACATAATTCATATAACACAGGACTCGGTTCATTAAAAGGGTCGACTCGATACGTTTAAAACGGAAATCGGGTCAAAATATGATTTATCGATCAAAAATCGACTCAAAATGATTCGTAAAACAAGAGACCTTTCGAAACAAAAGAATTTGGGTCTCAATAGTATTTTTAATGAAAGCGGAATATTTTTCTGAGTCTCTACGCGTTCGTTTCGTATTAAACGGACGAACGATTGATTTATTATGAATTTTTGAACATTTTTCGGAATAAAAATTGGACCGCGAATCATTTAATAATTAAATAATAGGGCTCGAACACCCGAAATAATTTTATTAGAATTATCGAGCTTGGAAAATAATTTAAAATAATATTTTAAAGCTCGAAACTATTTTTCAGAATTTTTAAATCAATTTTAAATAATTAAATCTAATTAAATAATCAATTAAAATTAATTAATAACTAATTAAATTAATTAATCAATTAATTTTTAAATTAATTGACTAATTAAATAATTAAATATCAATTAAAATTAATTATCTAAATATTTTGGATTTATTTTTGAATTAAAATAAATTTTCAGAATTAAAAATAAAGATTTTTAAAATAAAAATGAATTTTTAGAAATTTTAAATAGGATTTTGAATTATTTTTAAAACAGAAAATCTCAGGAACATAATTTTGTAAACAGAATTGGGAGTTTTGGGATTGAAACCGGGTCGGGAACTAAAAGAAACGGGTCGTCCAAGAACGAATCCGGGTCGGGTTGAACACCGACCGGATTCTGGGAACATCACTAGTTTCCGGCGGGGTTCTCCGATCCCGGCGAGCTCCGTTCTTGGTCAGAATCACACCGTTTAATCTGCTAAACAGTCTAAACAACAACAACAACGTCCCAGCAGCCAGAATACGCCGACAACACTAGCAAACAATCGTTAAAGCTTCGATTCCGGTAAAAACACCATTGAAACCGGCGGTTTCTTCGAGTTTTCCGGCAAAAACTCGAATTCAGTCATTCCCAACCCAAACTTCATGAAACATGGCTCGAATTAAAGCTCTGATTATGCACAATCAATTTATAACATCAAAATAATCCAAAAATCAGTTAAACGAAAAGCCCCAAATTCAAATATTAACCCTAAAATTACGAATTTAAAATTTACCAAACCTCAATTGATTTTGATGCTAAAATCAGATAGAACAAATTGAGGGCTTCACAACGGATATTCATACTTGTGATTTGGTGTTCAATAACACCTCCAAAATTAACTTTGATTTTCAGAACTCTTCAAGAACACCAAGAACACATATTCAAGAAATTTTCAGAAAATTAAACCTCAATTTCTATATGATATTGAACTCTATTTTTGAAGTATAATATACCAAATCGACCAGAAAAACATGCTCTACAACATGGAAGCATCAAATCACATCAACGACATCAAGAACAAAAATTCGTAATTTAATTATCAAATAATTCGAATATAAATAAATAAGTAAGAAAATTACCATGATTTCTGGGAAGAAACTGATGATTGATTCAGAAAGAAGATTTCGAGAGCTTCGTTTTGATATACTGCACGCCCGAATCGGAGTTCGATAACGCCTTCGTTCGTGTGTTTGATTCTCGGGAACATATCGGTTTCTCGGGTTTTTCTCTGTATTTACGGTGTTTTAACTGGTTGCAAATGAATAAATGGAATAAACGAAATAAGAAATAGGCTATTTATATTTATGGAATTATTGGATCGTTCTGGATCATTTTGGATCGTTTTGGATCATTAAATTAGTTGCTTAGCCGCTAAGTAACTGCAATAACGATCCGATTTAATACCAAAATTGGATAATTATCAAAACCGAGCTTTTTATAAAACATTATATACGAGAATAATATAAAAATATCCCGTCTCTCGAGAATACGGGTTTTATTGATTACCGAAATGATTGTCGTATCGAAAATATTGCGCCGGGCCACGCACGGGTCAAACCGTAATCCGGATCGAAAAAGTCAAAACACGGAAAATGTCCGGAATTACCACATTAGGTTAGGAAGGAGTTTTCGGAAGAGTTTCGGGTTGTAAAAACGCAAAAATGGTTGAAGTCGGACGATTCCCGGCTTTATAAAATAATTTTGGTAATTATTCAGAAAATAATTAATAATTCATAAATTAATATAAAATCATCTAACAGTCCAAAAATTACCAGAAAAATATCACAATTATCTATATTTTTATTCTGGACATATAATAATTCAAATACTCAAATAATATCACATATAAACACCCAAACATCAATTCCACTTATCAGATAATTCACCAAAATTCACATAAAATCACATAAATAATTCCAAATAATTATAATAATAAGATTTGAAAATATGGGATATTACAATCTACCCTCCTTATAAGGATTCCGTCCTCGGAATCAGCAGAAGAAAGCACAAAGGGTTTTCTAACCAACTTTCCGTCACACCGCCTTACTTTGACTTGACCAGGATAACTCAGCTTAACTTGATTGGCATACCTTCGAATATTTGGAATGATAAAATCATAGAATTTCAAAGAGAAAAGAATTTGATACCATAATGGAACCAAAATCTGAATTTGAGAAAAAGTATTGTTGAAATAAGAGAATAACTGAGAGATCAATATGATCAAACGAACCTGGTATTGCGTGTCCAAATTAAGACACTACTAAAGGTTGTTAACCTTCATGTATTCACAATACACACAAGTGATGGCGTCCCATCCAACTCCTATCACACAGACAGGTATACCTTGTGTCCCTTATAGTTAAGGTTGTTCATCTCAGTCAGAATAAAAGAATATCAAAGGAATTCAAAATCAAATGAATAAAACTGAAAAGATTTCAAAGCTGATATTTCTGAAGAAAAATGAAATCCAGAAAACAAGATTCTGTAACAAAATGATTAAACGAGTGTTAGGGAATATATCCTCTAACATATACCTCTTTTGAGAGAGGTCAAAAGAAATTATAGAAAGAGAAGGTATTGCCAAAATCTTAATATTTATCTTCAATTTGAACTCTCCAGTTGACTCGCCATCTGATTCTAGACGCTTCTTCATGTTCCAAGGATATCGATAATCTTCATCGTCGTCGAATCGTAGTAGCCTCGAAAGATTCCACAATAAAAGTTTGCAGCTTCCTGGAGTTCCATCCAGCTCAGCACAACCATCTCAAACGAATACGCCTTATCTTAACTTATTCGTTGGTACTATATCCAATAGTCCAACAGGAACTCGATATGAGCTCAAACGTCCTCACATAGCTATACACACTCCTACACACTCTCGTTTCTAGTTTACTATAACCTCAGCTCTGATACCAACCTGTTACGCCCCCAAATCCGGGGTCAGAGGATTCGGTCGTCACTATAAAACTTCAATCCAAATTAACTTGTTTAATGAATAAACAAATGCCAGCGGAAGATATTTAGCATAAATGACCCCAAACTAATCCAAGATCTTTTAAGGTTACAGTTCTAGAAACAAGATATCCAAATTCCACAAATAAATTTTTCTCACTTTCTTTTAAAACTCTTTTCAATAAATTCCAACTCAAAACTAAACCCACTAGTATAACTTCGAAATGAAGTATACTAGGCCCAAATAAAATACAAAACTATAATATAATATAATATAAACAACTTTACACAATAAAACTTACACTAGCCCGCAAACCCTGGATCAACCACCTTCCAAAAGCTTTTTCTTTGCTTCCTCGAATTACGCAGCTAAACAGCGCAAACTAATCCTCACTAGAGGTTAAATTTGAAAACAGGCAAGTATGAGCGGAAGAAATGCTCAGCAAGATCATTATAGTAAATATAGGGTCGTTTGATATAAAACCGACATCTGCATTAGAGCAGAACATTTTTAAAAATCATAGTTGCTGAATCATAAAATTTTAGTTGAGGAACCCCAGAATTGATTCCTTAATTGTATTCAAAACCATTTTGATATTCTTGAGCGACATGCTTCAGCAATACTTTGAATCTTGACGAGAATAAAACTCGTAAAAACAGTGTTTACGGAAATATCGTAAACCACAATAACATGAAACAATGATCATGGAATGAATCATAAACTTTACTCAAAACTCAACTCTTGATATTAATACTTATTTTGTTGTCATATCAAATTAGATATCAATACGAACTTTGATGCTCACAACACCCATACTGAAGTCAACATCAATCATCTATACTAATACCACCTTTGATATTTAACAACAACGTAAGTATCCACAAAATCAGAAATTGAATCAAAGCCACAGTTCACTTTTAATCCAAAACAGAATCAGTACTTTTAATCCAAAACAGAATCAGTCAATAAATCATTTATTCTATGAATATCAAAAATGATATGATAATTTAGATTAGGATCATTCTCCGACGGACGTACTATCACATGCTGATCAGCCCGTGTGATAGCACAAGGTCATGATTCATAGAAACGTGACCCCAAAAACACGAGTACTCAAACAAAAAGGCATAACTAGCCTGTGGCAAAATGGTGTCATAATATTTCATATGGCACTTAGAAATAGCCCTCCGCTGGACCGTCCGTCCCGGTCACTTACGCAATTATGATCCAATCTTAAAACCTTTTATTGAAATGGGGTCATGATATTTGACACCCGAAATAATTTTATTCCCCCAATTCTTGGGTAGGATTATTCGCAACCAAATCACTTTTCTCAAAATCCCAAACATTTATAAATCCGATAATTGGATAAGTAAAATCACTTGACTATTCTGAACATAGAATAGCATAGGGTACTTGCGTAAACAGAATCATTTAATTTAGCGATATGTAAAACATTTATCAATTCTAAACTGAGAATAGGGAAAGCAATACTTGCATGATACGATTCAAAATAAATATCACTTGAACAATAAGTGATGATAGGGCTACTTGCATAATATGAATCGAATTAAACGTCACTTGAATGATAAGTGAGGTTAGGGTACTTGCCTTTGGGTTTTTAGCAGTTAGTCACACTCGCAAACACGCATCAGTTCTGACATTCTGTCTTAAGACATCACTGTCCTTCTATTCAACACTAGACTGATATGCTGCTCCTGCGATTACTAGAAGTCAGCTACCCAATACCATTATATCTCATTCTTTATCCAATATCTTGTCTTGATCAATTCGAATGATCCGCATCTATAATTAAAAGATATAGCTTTAATTGTCTAAACGATAATCACTCGACGAACTGCGCGTCAAAAGCCCATCGTCTACCCATACGATAGCCCACACACAAGGAAAACAGTCAAACACAAGATTCTTATGACCCTCACATAAATATAACAAACAAACATAGGACCCTTGATCCACATACACACCTAATTCACGTAACACATAAGCACATAATTCATATATCACATAATTCATATAACACAGGACTCGGTTCATTAAAAGGGTCGACTCGATACGTTTAAAACGGAAATTGGGTCAAAATATGATTTATCGATCAAAAATCGACTCAAAATGATTCGTAAAACAAGCGACCTTTCGAAACAAAAGAATTTGGGTCTCAATAGTATTTTTAATGAAAGCGGAATATTTTTCTGAGTCTCTACGCGTTCGTTTCGTATTAAACGGACGAACGATTGATTTATTATGAATTTTTGAACATTTTTCGGAATAAAAATTGGACCGCGAATCATTTAATAATTAAATAATAGGGCTCGAACACCCGAAATAATTTTATTAGAATTATCGAGCTTGGAAAATAATTTAAAATAATATTTTAAAGCTCGAAACTATTTTTCAGAATTTTTAAATCAATTTTAAATAATTAAATCTAATTAAATAATCAATTAAAATTAATTAATAACTAATTAAATTAATTAATCAATTAATTTTTAAATTAATTGACTAATTAAATAATTAAATATCAATTAAAATTAATTATCTAAATATTTTGGATTTATTTTTGAATTAAAATAAATTTTCAGAATTAAAAATAAAGATTTTTAAAATAAAAATGAATTTTTAGAAATTTTAAATAGGATTTTGAATTATTTTTAAAACAGAAAATCTCAGGAACATAATTTTGTAAACAGAATTGGGAGTTTTGGGATTGAAACCGGGTCGGGAACTAAAAGAAACGGGTCGTCCAAGAACGAATCCGGGTCGGGTTGAACACCGACCGGATTCTGGGAACATCACTAGTTTCCGGCGGGGTTCTCCGATCCCGGCGAGCTCCGTTCTTGGTCAGAATCACACCGTTTAATCTGCTAAACAGTCTAAACAACAACAACAACGTCCCAGCAGCCAGAATACGCCGACA
This sequence comes from Apium graveolens, assembly GCF_009905375.1. Classification (NCBI taxonomy): domain Eukaryota; kingdom Viridiplantae; phylum Streptophyta; class Magnoliopsida; order Apiales; family Apiaceae; genus Apium; species Apium graveolens. The sequence continues at coordinate 283,169,173 of NC_133655.1, forward strand.
ACACTAGCAAACAATCGTTAAAGCTTCGATTCCGGTAAAAACACCATTGAAACCGGCGGTTTCTTCGAGTTTTCCGGCAAAAACTCGAATTCAGTCATTCCCAACCCAAACTTCATGAAACATGGCTCGAATTAAAGCTCTGATTATGCACAATCAATTTATAACATCAAAATAATCCAAAAATCAGTTAAACGAAAAGCCCCAAATTCAAATATTAACCCTAAAATTACGAATTTAAAATTTACCAAACCTCAATTGATTTTGATGCTAAAATCAGATAGAACAAATTGAGGGCTTCACAACGGATATTCATACTTGTGATTTGGTGTTCAATAACACCTCCAAAATTAACTTTGATTTTCAGAACTCTTCAAGAACACCAAGAACACATATTCAAGAAATTTTCAGAAAATTAAACCTCAATTTCTATATGATATTGAACTCTATTTTTGAAGTATAATATACCAAATCGACCAGAAAAACATGCTCTACAACATGGAAGCATCAAATCACATCAACGACATCAAGAACAAAAATTCGTAATTTAATTATCAAATAATTCGAATATAAATAAATAAGTAAGAAAATTACCATGATTTCTGGGAAGAAACTGATGATTGATTCAGAAAGAAGATTTCGAGAGCTTCGTTTTGATATACTGCACGCCCGAATCGGAGTTCGATAACGCCTTCGTTCGTGTGTTTGATTCTCGGGAACATATCGGTTTCTCGGGTTTTTCTCTGTATTTACGGTGTTTTAACTGGTTGCAAATGAATAAATGGAATAAACGAAATAAGAAATAGGCTATTTATATTTATGGAATTATTGGATCGTTCTGGATCATTTTGGATCGTTTTGGATCATTAAATTAGTTGCTTAGCCGCTAAGTAACTGCAATAACGATCCGATTTAATACCAAAATTGGATAATTATCAAAACCGAGCTTTTTATAAAACATTATATACGAGAATAATATAAAAATATCCCGTCTCTCGAGAATACGGGTTTTATTGATTACCGAAATGATTGTCGTATCGAAAATATTGCGCCGGGCCACGCACGGGTCAAACCGTAATCCGGATCGAAAAAGTCAAAACACGGAAAATGTCCGGAATTACCACATTAGGTTAGGAAGGAGTTTTCGGAAGAGTTTCGGGTTGTAAAAACGCAAAAATGGTTGAAGTCGGACGATTCCCGGCTTTATAAAATAATTTTGGTAATTATTCAGAAAATAATTAATAATTCATAAATTAATATAAAATCATCTAACAGTCCAAAAATTACCAGAAAAATATCACAATTATCTATATTTTTATTCTGGACATATAATAATTCAAATACTCAAATAATATCACATATAAACACCCAAACATCAATTCCACTTATCAGATAATTCACCAAAATTCACATAAAATCACATAAATAATTCCAAATAATTATAATAATAAGATTTGAAAATATGGGATATTACAATCTACCCTCCTTATAAGGATTCCGTCCTCGGAATCAGCAGAAGAAAGCACAAAGGGTTTTCTAACCAACTTTCCGTCACACCGCCTTACTTTGACTTGACCAGGATAACTCAGCTTAACTTGATTGGCATACCTTCGAATATTTGGAATGATAAAATCATAGAATTTCAAAGAGAAAAGAATTTGATACCATAATGGAACCAAAATCTGAATTTGAGAAAAAGTATTGTTGAAATAAGAGAATAACTGAGAGATCAATATGATCAAACAAACCTGGTATTGCGTGTCCAAATTAAGACACTACTAAAGGTTGTTAACCTTCATGTATTCACAATACACACAAGTGATGGCGTCCCATCCAACTCCTATCACACAGACAGGTATACCTTGTGTCCCTTATAGTTAAGGTTGTTCATCTCAGTCAGAATAAAAGAATATCAAAGGAATTCAAAATCAAATGAATAAAACTGAAAAGATTTCAAAGCTGATATTTCTGAAGAAAAATGAAATCCAGAAAACAAGATTCTGTAACAAAATGATTAAACGAGTGTTAGGGAATATATCCTCTAACATATACCTCTTTTGAGAGAGGTCAAAAGAAATTATAGAAAGAGAAGGTATTGCCAAAATCTTAATATTTATCTTCAATTTGAACTCTCCAGTTGACTCGCCATCTGATTCTAGACGCTTCTTCATGTTCCAAGGATATCGATAATCTTCATCGTCGTCGAATCGTAGTAGCCTCGAAAGATTCCACAATAAAAGTTTGCAGCTTCCTGGAGTTCCATCCAGCTCAGCACAACCATCTCAAACGAATACGCCTTATCTTAACTTATTCGTTGGTACTATATCCAATAGTCCAACAGGAACTCGATATGAGCTCAAACGTCCTCACATAGCTATACACACTCCTACACACTCTCGTTTCTAGTTTACTATAACCTCAGCTCTGATACCAACCTGTTACGCCCCCAAATCCGGGGTCAGAGGATTCGGTCGTCACTATAAAACTTCAATCCAAATTAACTTGTTTAATGAATAAACAAATGCCAGCGGAAGATATTTAGCATAAATGACCCCAAACTAATCCAAGATCTTTTAAGGTTACAGTTCTAGAAACAAGATATCCAAATTCCACAAATAAATTTTTCTCACTTTCTTTTAAAACTCTTTTCAATAAATTCCAACTCAAAACTAAACCCACTAGTATAACTTCGAAATGAAGTATACTAGGCCCAAATAAAATACAAAACTATAATATAATATAATATAAACAACTTTACACAATAAAACTTACACTAGCCCGCAAACCCTGGATCAACCACCTTCCAAAAGCTTTTTCTTTGCTTCCTCGAATTACGCAGCTAAACAGCGCAAGCTAATCCTCACTAGAGGTTAAATTTGAAAACAGGCAAGTATGAGCGGAAGAAATGCTCAGCAAGATCATTATAGTAAATATAGGGTCGTTTGATATAAAACCGACATCTGCATTAGAGCAGAACATTTTTAAAAATCATAGTTGCTGAATCATAAAATTTTAGTTGAGGAACCTCAGAATTGATTCCTTAATTGTATTCAAAACCATTTTGATGTTCTTGAGCGACATGCTTCAGCAATACTTTGAATCTTGACGAGAATAAAACTCGTAAAAACAGTGTTTACGGAAATATCGTAAACCACAATAACATGAAATAATGATCATGGAATGAATCATAAACTTTACTCAAAACTCAACTCTTGATATTAATACTTATTTTGTTGTCATATCAAATTAGATATCAATACGAACTTTGATGCTCACAACACCCATACTGAAGTCAACATCAATCATCTATACTAATACCACCTTTGATATTTAACAACAACGTAAGTATCCACAAAATCAGAAATTGAATCAAAGCCACAGTTCACTTTTAATCCAAAACAGAATCAGTACTTTTAATCCAAAACAGAATCAGTCAATAAATCATTTATTCTATGAATATCAAAAATGATATGATAATTTAGATTAGAATCATTCTCCGACGGACGTACTATCACATGCTGATCAGCCCGTGTGATAGCACAAGGTCATGATTCATAGAAACGTGACCCCAAAAACACGAGTACTCAAACAAAAAGGCATAACTAGCCTGTGGCAAAATGGTGTCATAATATTTCATATGGCACTTAGAAATAGCCCTCCGGTGGACCGTCCGTCCCGGTCACTTACGCAATTATGATCCAATCTTAAAACCTTTTATTGAAATGGGGTCATGATACTCGACACCCGAAATAATTTTATTCCCCCAATTCTTGGGTAGGATTATTCGCAACCAAATCACTTTTCTCAAAATCCAAAACATTTATAAATCCGATAATTGGATAAGTAAAATCACTTGACTATTCTGAACATAGAATAGCATAGGGTACTTGCGTAAACAGAATCATTTAATTTAGCGATATGTAAAACATTTATCAATTCTAAACTGAGAATAGGGAAAGCAATACTTGCATGATACGATTCAAAATAAATATCACTTGAACAATAAGTGATGATATGGCTACTTGCATAATATGAATCGAATTAAACGTCACTTGAATGATAAGTGAGGTTAGGGTACTTGCCTTTGGGTTTTTAGCAGTTAGTCACATTCGCAAACACGCATCAGTTCTGACATTCTGTCTTAAGACATCACCGTCCTTCTATTCAACACTTGACTGATATGCTGCTCCTGCGATTACTAGAAGTCAGCTACCCAATACCATTCTATCTCATTCTTTATCCAACATCTTGTCTTGATCAATTCGAATGATCCGCATCTATAATTAAAAGATATAGCTTTAATTGTCTAAACGATAATCACTCGACGAACTGCGCGTCAAAAGCCTATCGTCTACCCATACGATAGCCCACACACAAGGAAAACAGTCAAACACAAGATTCGTATGACCCTCACATAAATATAACAGACAAACATAGGACCCTTGATCCACATACACACCTAATTCACATAACACATAAGCACATAATTCATATATCACATAATTCATATAACACAGGACTCGGTTCATCAAAAGGGTCGACTCGATACGTTTAAAATGGAAATCGGGTCAAAATATGATTTATCGATCAAAAATCGACTCAAAATGATTCGTAAAACAAGCGACCTTTCGAAACAAAAGAATTTGGGTCTCAATAGTATTTTTAATGAAAGCGGAATATTTTTCTGAGTCTCTACGCGTTCGTTTCGTATTAAACGGACGAACGATTGATTTATTATGAATTTTTGAACATTTTTCGGAATAAAAATTGGACCGCGAATCATTTAATAATTAAATAATAGGGCTCGAACACCCGAAATAATTTTATTAGAATTATCGAGCTTGGAAAATAATTTAAAATAATATTTTAAAGCTCGAAACTATTTTTCAGAATTTTTAAATCAATTTTAAATAATTAAATCTAATTAAATAATCAATTAAAATTAATTAATAACTAATTAAATTAATTAATCAATTAATTTTTAAATTAATTGACTAATTAAATAATTAAATATCAATTAAAATTAATTATCTAAATATTTTGGATTTATTTTTGAATTAAAATAAATTTTCAGAATTAAAAATAAAGATTTTTAAAATAAAAATGAATTTTTAGAAATTTTAAATAGGATTTTGAATTATTTTTAAAACAGAAAATCTCAGGAACATAATTTTGTAAACAGAATTGGGAGTTTTGGGATTGAAACCGGGTCGGGAACTAAAAGAAACGGGTCGTCCAAGAACGAATCCGGGTCGGGTTGAACACCGACCGGATTCTGGGAACATCACCAGTTTCCGGCGGGGTTCTCCGATCCCGGCGAGCTCCGTTCTTGGTCAGAATCACACCGTTTAATCTGCTAAACAGTCTAAACAACAACAACAACGTCCCAGCAGCCAGAATACGCCGACAACACTAGCAAACAATCGTTAAAGCTTCGATTCCGGTAAAAACACCATTGAAACCGGCGGTTTCTTCGAGTTTTCCGGCAAAAACTCGAATTCAGTCATTCCCAACCCAAACTTCATGAAACATGGCTCGAATTAAAGCTCTGATTATGCACAATCAATTTATAACATCAAAATAATCCAAAAATCAGTTAAACGAAAAGCCCCAAATTCGAATATTAACCCTAAAATTACGAATTTAAAATTTACCAAACCTCAATTGATTTTGATGCTAAAATCAGATAGAACAAATTGAGGGCTTCACAACGGATATTCATACTTGTGATTTGGTGTTCAATAACACCTCCAAAATTAACTTTGATTTTCAGAACTCTTCAAGAACACCAAGAACACATATTTAAGAAATTTTCAGAAAATTAAACCTCAATTTCTATATGATATTGAACTCTATTTTTGAAGTATAATATACCAAATCGACCAGAAAAACATGCTCTACAACATGAAAGCATCAAATCACATCAACGACATCAAGAACAAAAATTCGTAATTTAATTATCAAATAATTCGAATATAAATAAATAAATAAGAAAATTACCATGATTTCTGGGAAGAAACTGATGATTGATTCAGAAAGAAGATTTCGAGAGCTTCGTTTTGATATGCTGCACGCCCGAATCGGAGTTCGATAACGCCTTCGTTCGTGTGTTTGATTCTCGGGAACGTATCGGTTTCTCGGGTTTTTCTCTGTATTTACGGTGTTTTAACTGGTTGCAAATGAATAAATGGAATAAACGAAATAAGAAATAGGCTATTTATATTTATGGAATTATTGGATCGTTCTGGATCATTTTGGATCGTTTTGGATCATTAAATTAGTTGTTTGCCGATAAGTAACTGCAATAACGATCCGATTTAATACCAAAATTGGATAATTATCAAAACTGAGCTTTTTATAAAACATTATATACGAGAATAATATAAAAATATCCCGTCTCTCGAGAATACGGGTTTTATTGATTACCGAAATGATTGTCGTATCGAAAATATTGCGCCGGGCCACGCACGGGTCAAACCGTAATCCGGATCGAAAAAGTCAAAACACGGAAAATGTCCGGAATTACCACATTAGGTTAGGAAGGAGTTTTCGGAAGAGTTTCGGGTTGTAAAAACGCAAAAACGGTTGAAGTCGGACGATTCCCGGCTTTATAAAATTATTTTGGTAATTATTCAGAAAATAATTAATAATTCATAAATTAATAAAAAATCATCTAACAGTCCAAAAATTACCAGAAAAATATCACAATTATCTATATTTTATTCTGGACATATAATAATTCAAATACTCAAATAATATTACATATAAACACCCAAACATCAATTCCACTTATCAGATAATTCACCAAAATTCACATAAAATCACATAAATAATTCCAAATAATTATAATAATAAGATTTGAAAATATGGGATATTACAAGATGGGTCACTTCAGGAATCAGTGCACGGCTCCCGCGGCTCCAAAAGGAAAGAGTAAAGAGGATAATTCAGCTAACGTAGTTGAAGAAGTAGAGGATGACGATGCTTTGATTTGGTGTGTTGAATGTTTGGTTGAATCATGGGTTATAGATTCTGGTGCATCATTCCATGCTACCCCTTGCATGGATTTAATGTTAAATTTCAGATTTGGAAATTTTGGTAAAGTTCGTCTTGCTGATGATGAGACATTGGATATTGCGAGCATGGGAGATATTAATATCAGAACCTCTTTTGGAACTAGCTGGACGTTGAAAGATGTAAGGTACATTCCTGGACTGAAGAAAATGTTGTAATCTGTGGGTCAGTTAGATAAGGAAGGGTATTGAGTTACTTTTGGAGACGGACAGTGGAAGGTTATAAAGCGGAATCTAGTTATTGCTCGTGGAAAGAAAAAGGGGACTTTATACATTGTTGAACAATCTAGCTATGAAGCAAATGCAGTTGCTGATGAGATTGAGTCTTCAACTTTGTGGCACAAAAGGCTTGGTCATATGAGTGAAAAAGGTATGAAGCTGTTAACTTCGAAGGGGAAGATTCCAGAATTGAAGAATGTGGAAGTTGGATTCTGTGAGCCATGTGTTCTTGGAAAGCAGAAACGTGTTACTTTTGCAAAATCAGGGAGGACCCCCGAAGCTAAGAAGTTAGAGCTAGCTCATACAGATGTATATGGTCCAACAACAGTTGCGTCGTTGGGTGGATCTCGCTACTATGTCACTTTCATTGATGATTCCACTAGAAATGTATGGGTTTATTTTTTGAAGAATAAATCAGATGTGTTTGCTACTTTCAAGAAGTGGAAGACTGAAGTTGAAAATCAGACCTGTTTAAAAGTGAAGAGTTTGATATCAGATAATGGAGGTGAATACAGTAGTTATGAGTTTAAAAGTTATTGTGCGGAATTTGGGATTAGAATGATTAAAACTATTCCAGAGACACCACAACAGAATGGTGTTGTAGAGTGCATGAATAGAACCTTGAATGAGAGGGCCAAGAGTATGAGATTACATGCAGGGTTGCCAAAGATGTTTTGGGCTGATGCAGTTAGCACAACTGCGTATCTCATAAATAGAGGACCTTCAAGTCATTTGGAGTTCAAGATTCCTGAAGAAGAGTGGCAGGAAAAAGAGGTAAAGCTTTCACACTTGCGAGTTTTTGGTTGTGTTTCTTATGTGCGTGTTAAAGATTGCGACAGGGATAAGCTTGATCTGAAAGCAAAGAAGTGTATCTTCATTGGTTATGGCTCAGATGATATGGGTTACCGTTTTTAAGATGAACTGACTAAGAAGGTCGTTAGAAGTAGAGATGGTACTTTTAATTAGAATGCAGTGTATAAGGATAAGCTTGTAGTCGATTCTGAGTTTACAAAGGAACAACCTGAGAAAGAGGAAGCAGTGCTTGAAGATATTACAGAAACAGATCTTGCAGGAAATAGTGGGAGTTCGGAGTATGGTGATGACATGGTTCCAGTAACTCCACGGGCTGAGGTAAGAAAATCTAGCAGAAGTGTGAGGCCACCACAAAGATATTCTCCTTTAGCATATTCTATGTTATTGACCGAGGACGGGGAGCCTCAGTGTTATTCAGAGACAGTACAAGTGAATGATTCAGTTCAGTAGAAATCAGCCATGGATGAGGAGATGAGTTCTCTTGAGAAGAATGAGACTTGGTCTTTAACAGTGTTACCAGCAGGAAAGAAGGCTTTACATAATAAGTGGGTGTTCAGGATCAAAGAAGAACATGATGGAAGCAAGAGATACAAAGGCAAGGTTAGTAGTCAAGGGTTATCAACAGAAAAAGGGTATTGACTATACCGATATATTTTCTCCCGTTGTTAAGATGACTACAATTAGAATTGTGCTAAGTATTGTGGCTGCAGAGGAGTTACATCTAGAGCAACTAGATGTTAAGACTGCGTTCTTACATGGTGATCTTGAGGAAGACATCTACATGGTTCAGCCCGAGGGATTTCAGGTAGCTGGGAAAGAAAACCTTGTTTGCAAGCTTATAAAAAGCTTGTATGGTTTAAAGCAAGCACCGAGACAATGGTACTTGAAGTTTGACAGCTTTATGATGAAGAATGGGTACACGAGGAGTGTTATGGATCATTGTTGTTACTTTACACAGTTTGATTCATCTTATATCATATTGTTGTTGTATGTTGATGACATGTTGATAGCAGGATCAAATATGAGGGAAATCAACAGGTTAAAGAGACAGATGTCTGAGGAGTTTGAGATAAAGGATATGGGTGCAGCAAAACAAATACTTGGTATGAGCATCATAAGGGATAGAACTGAAGGTACTTTAAAATTATCTCAAGAGAAGTATGTTGAGAAATTGTTACAGAAATTCATTGTCCAGGATGCAAAGACCAGAAGTACACTGTTGGCGAGTCACTTTAATCTCACAAAGAAGCAATCACCTAAAATGGATGAAGGCAAGAAATATATGGCTAAAGTTCCTTATGCATCTGCAGTTGGCAGTTTAATGTATGCTATGGTGTGTACAAGGCCAGACATTGCTCATGCAGTGGGAGTTGTTAGCAGATTAATGTCTAATCCAGGAAGAGAGCATTGGGAAGTAGTCAAGTGGTTGTTACGCTACTTGAAAGGCACATCCAAGGTTGCACTATGTTTCAGTAAGAAATATGTTATCTTGGAAGGGTTCTTTGATGCAGATTTGGGTGGATGTTTGGATACAAGAAAAAGTACAACGGGTTATATTTTCGCTTTGGGTGGCACCGCAGTTAGTTGGATGTCTCGACTTCAAAAGAGTGTTGCTCTTTCAACCACAGAAGCAGAATATATGGCTATCTCTGAAGCTAGAAAGAAGATGATTTGGTTGAAAAAATTTCTTGAGGAGTTGGGAAAGAAACAGGCGGACAGTGCTTTGTATAGCGACATTCAGAGTGCTATTCATCTAGCGAAGAATCCCGTATTTCATGCTAGGACGAAACATATTCAGCTGAGATATTACTTTACAAAAGAGTTAATAAGCAATGCTACTTTGTCCTTAAAGAGAATCCTGCAGATATGTTGACTAAGGGGGTTACGAATGAAAAGTTGAAGCTTTGCGTAGCTTCAACTGGCCTTCATAATTGATTGATGAGAAGGCGCTACACTAGTTAGAGTTATTGATTGAAGAATTGATTTTACTAGACTTACAAGGGTGAAGTGAAGATTGGCCAGACTCCAAGTGGGAGATTGTTGGGTTTTGTGGAGTCTATTAATTAAGCCCATGAAAATAGACTATTCAGATTCAGATTAGTTTATGGATTAGTCTACTTTTCAGATTTGGACTGTAATTTTGATTTAGGCCTAGTTTATCCTCTTTTAAATACTCATGTAATTGTAAAATCATTACACAACAAATTGTGAGAGATCAATAAAAAATTAGTGCGGCTTGTGGAGTAGGAATTTCTGAACCACGTAAATTTTTATCTTGTGTGATTGTCGTTTATTTCCTTGAATCTCCCCCTTCACACATCGGGCTAGACACCTGTCGATTCTGCCTCCTTTAGTGTGACCAGGCTCCCCCTCGACCCATACTGAAAGTCCATCTAGCTATCTACTCCCTCTAGGCCTATACTGGAAGGCCCGTCTGTCTTTTCCTTGAGCCCATTTTGGGGCAAGCTCATCTGCCTTTTCCTAGGTCACTTCTGGAGCCCATCTGAGATTGTTACGGACCGTTTACAACCTGAAGCTCTGATACCACTTGTTGGGCTTGCTGAGCAGACCTAACTCCATATTAGTATGATATTGTCCGCTTTGGGCCGAGCCCGCACGGGTTTGTTTTTGGGCACCTCCCAAAAGGCCTCATTCTAATTGGAGTTATCTGACTGCTTATATTCTAGCAAACTGCCCCTCCCACAAACGATGTGGGACAACTCCTAACATTGGGTTGGTAAAAGTAAGAAGAAAAGGAAAAATGCTGGATTTGAATATTTATAATTTGTATAAAATTTGATTGAACACCATTAGAGTTTGTAGAATTATTTAAGATTCTTAGATAATTACACTCAAATTTTAATGAACTTTTAACTTAAAATTAATAATTCAAAATTTAAAATCTAAAGAACTTTCATTAATTCTTAAGTAAAACCTAAATCTAGAAAAAATAAAAAGACAAGAATCATGAATGTAAAAAACCTGCAAAAGTGAAAAAAGCTAAACACTTCAAAGAAAAAATTAAGATCAGCTTTTATCTAGGCAAGTCGGCCAACATATACAGTTTTAAAGTCATGAACGGCGACTCAGCCCCCTCCACTCCTTAATCGATTAATCACCGATTAATTCTCTACAAAGTACTCGATCGATTCAATTTTTAAAATCTGATTAATCCTTACGAATTTTTTTTTAAGTATATATAATAATTTATTAAAGTTAAAATACTATATTAATTTAAATATGAATAATTATAAAAATTATGATATAATAAATATATATTTGTTAATAATAACTAATATAATCAAAATAATATTTTAAATATAATTTCATAATATAATACATTTGATTTTTACCGCGATTAATCCTTTTAGTTAATCCCCGATTTTTTATTAATCCCAAATCGATAACTAGATCTATTTTTCCCGATTCCCAATTTCGACAGCATTGATACAGTAAAGTATTTACATAAATCCGATTCGGTGGGCGTCTTAATTTCGAGTAATAGGAGCAGTTTTCTAAAAATCCCCGATTAATCCTTAAAAAATATTTGGCCGATCTATTTTTTGAAATCCGATTAATATTGATAAATTATTTTTGAATTATATATTTCATAATAAATAAGGTAAATATATTAAATATTATTAAAATATTTAAATATTATTAAAATATTTAAATATTCAATTTTTATTCCGATTAATCTATCCGATTAATCCCCGATTTGCCGATTAATTGAAATTTGGCGCGATTATGTTTTTAAAATTTGAATAATTGATTGTTTGTTTGAATACTCATTTGTAACATTCGAGTGATTAGCTGTGCAGTGTGTACTCACTTAAACGAATTGGTCGGTTACCGATTTCAAAGCATTCATATGAGTAAATGGATCATGCGAGTAAACGAATACTGAGTCAAGTCAGCCGTTTTCAGAACACTACTCCCTCGTCTCATATTAAGTTTTTTATTTTAATTAGTTTATAATTAATTTTATTATATTTTGACCGTAAAATATATTTATATGTAATCAAAACAAGATTCAAAATTTATATTATTAGAAAATATATCTAATACTTTTAAAATGTTTTTTTCCAATTTTTTTAAGATAATAGATAAATTTTTCATAATTATCGGTCAAAGTCTATTCAATTTAACTACATAATAATAAAAATATGACACGTAATGTGGGATGGAGAAAATATTTTATTAATAAACCTTTCTACCAATGACGTGGTACATGTAATATATGTAATAGGTGAGTATTATTGTATGCACAAAATTTGGTATATAAAAAATTTACAAAATAATATGACATGTGATTCGTGATATTTAATTAAGTTATTGATGTGAATGCAGGACTAATTTCAATCGATGTCCATAACATATTCATTTTGTGAAGAAAATTATATATAATTTTATGAATATAACATTATTCATACTATGTTCCATTATCTTGTTTTACTCTCAGCAACAACACAAAAATAAGAGGTGTATTTAATCAAGATTTTAAAAGATTTTTTTGAATTCTTGAAATCAAGATGTATTCAAGTTAAATTTTAAAAAATCCTTTGAAATCCGATGATATTCAATATATATTAGAAAAATCTTTTAAAATCTGAGTGTATTTAACTTAGATTTTTAAAAAGTCTACTGAAATCTGACGATATTGAATTTGGATTTTTAAAAGTCCATCAAAATCTGATGGCATTCAAAAATCCGTGTTTTTTTATTTGAAAAAGTTGTGGATTTTCATCGATTTGCTAATTCATTTTTAATTTTTTGAAATCTCTTTAAAATACATGAGATTTTGAAGGATTTGTGGAAAATTCACAAAATCAGCAAGAGTCTGCGAGATTTTTTCATCAACTCCGTCAAAATTCACGAACAATTAAAATCAACAAAAATCTTCCAAAATTCATGAATTATTATCACTCATTTAAAATCTGAAATGAATACACCCCTTAAATAATAAGGCAATAATGAAAATTAAGAACAAAGATGAAATTAAGAATCGTTACTCGATAATCAAAGTTGAATAGCTCAAGTGGTTAAGAGTTTATCCTCTATCTTCGCAGATCCTATCCTCTATCTTCGCAGATCCTGGGTTCGATCCTCGCTTACCCTAAGAATTTATGAGAATATATACTTATTTGTAATGTATTTGTAAAAAAAAACGATTTCTTGCTAGATTTTTGTAACCTTTTTTTGGTTGTGACATGTAAACTTCCTGCCTCTTTCCCATGTGCTGTCTTGTCTGCTCCTTTTGTTTAATATTAACGTATATGAACCCCCCATCTCCGACCTCATTTCTTTTCGTCCGTTCTTACTTCATCTATAAAATTCATTAACAATTCATGCTAGACTTTAGAGCATTCAGATTTCACCTTAGGTTTACTAATTACGAGCCTGATAAATATATAATATGATAAATATATTAACATATGAATTATTACTAAAATAAGGAGATAAATTAATTATAATTTAAAATATAAAATACAACCGATTTTTTCTCTGATTAATTCTCCCAATTTTACGATTAATTCTAAATCAATAATTCGATCGATTTTTTTATATTCTCGATTTCTATAACATTGATTACGAATAGCGCAAGAGGTGAAAAGATAAGTACGAATTTTTTTTTCGTGAGACATTAACGACACAGTATGATATATTTTGATTGGTATTGTTAGAATAAATATATCGATACATTGTATTTGATATTGTCATAATAAATTTATCAGATTATCAATTTTGACATGAATTTTGTACCCTTAATATTTTATGTTAATTATTTCCGATACGCATGTTCCACCCAAAATATATGACAAATGCTAGTCAATTGCAGTACCTGAATAAAATATCTATAAAGGCGTATGGTCACCCCGTATTTAGTCCACACTGCACTCAAGTTCACATATGCAAATTCTACAAAAACACTTTCTTTCTCTCTAAACACACACACACGATGAATGCAGAAACATTATCCCATACAATGCTCACACAATCTGTATCAAATCCTTCAGTATGGGCTTCAATGAACAGCTGGTTCACTCCCACTGTTTTCTTTGTTCTTCTCAATCTCATGGTAGGCACCATTTTATTCAACTCAAACTTGCTAACTCAAAAACAAACTTCACCACAAGACCAAGAAGATCAAGGTTCTAGTTTCCAAAATGACCATCATACCCCTAAGCTTCTTAGATCACCATCTGTTCTCAAACGTCTCAAATCTCTAAATTTCAGAAACTTCAGATCCCATGAAGCTGCACTAATTAAAGAAAAAATATAGATCAAGAAAGCCTAAATCAAAAAATTTTATGGCCATCTTGAAGAGGGAAAACAGCCCTTATATCCGGGCTGCAAAAAAATTTCCCGCATAAGTTTTATCATTAGGTTGTACTCTTTAAAGTGCATTCATGGGATTTTGGAGTCGGGGTTCGGGAATTTATTAGAGCTGATAAAAGATGCTTTTCCAGAAGCTCACATTCCTTTGTCTTTTAATGCGGCAAAGAATGTTAGTAAGGATTTAGGGCTCGATTATCAAAGGATACACGCCTGCCCCAATAATTGTATGCTGTTTTGGGCTGAAAATGAAAAAGAAAAAAATTGTAAAACTTGCGGTGCTTCAAGGTGGGTCTTAGTGGAAAAAAAAGGCGCCGTGGACAATAATGAGAAGAAGTTAATTCACAAGGTCCCGGAAAACGTGATGCGCTACTTTCCACTCAAAAAAAGGTTGCAACGCATGTTTATGAGCAAGAGAATCTAATTCTCTCGACACTCATATCTGCTCCCGAGTCTCCGAAGAATAATATAGATGTCTTCATGAAGCCTTTAATTGCTGAATTGAATGAGCCATGGGAAGTAGGCATTGAGACTTATGATGCTCTTCTGACCATACTTTCAACTTGCGCGCTTCTTTGCTTTGGACAATCAGTGATTTTCCCGGGCTAGCAATGCTATCTGGATGGAGCACAAAAGGCACACTAGCCTGTCCAGTTTGCAATTATGAAACATGCTGTATGTACTTAAAACATAGTCGGAAAATGTGTTACATGGACCATAGGAGATTTCTCGATCCCGAACACCCATGGAGGCTTGATAAAAGAAAATTGAATGGTCAAATTGAATTGAGAGGTTGTCCAGAGATTCTAACTGGAACAGACATTGAAGAATTATTGGCAGGCTTTGTAAATCATTTTGGGGGGAAGAAACCAGAGAAGAAAAGAAAGCGCCAAAAAAATAAGATTAAGTCGAATTCGCCTTTCAAGAAAAAAACAATAATATTTGATTTTCCTTACTGGAAGCACAATGTTTCTCAACATAACCTTGATGCTGTGCACATTGAGAAGAATGTTTGTGATAAAGCACTTGGCACATTGCTCAATATTGTTGGAAAAACGAAAGACCATATAGCAGCTTGCCTAGATTTGCAAGAACTTAGCATCAGAAATGTCCTTCATCCTGTTCTATCAAGTGACGGAAAACACCTTGAAATAAGGGCTTCGATATTCGACATGACAAATGAAGAGAAAGATTTATTCTGCTATGTCTTTAAAAATGCTAAATTGCCATATAGAAGTGCCTCTAATATCAGTCGGCGTGTGCACATGAAGGAGAGAAAGGTATCTGGCTATAAGAGTCATGATGCTCACTTTTTCATGCACTACTTATTACAATTTACAGTGAAGAAATCTTTGAAACCGGAGGTTGCAGTCCCTTTTATCAGATTAGGGGCCTTCTTAAGAGGTATTTGGAGTAAAGTCATCGACTTAAGTGATCTTAAGAGGCTGCAAACAGAAATAATTGAAATTATTTGTCAATTTGAGACTGTATTCATTCAGGCTTTTTTTGATGTGATGGTCCACCTTTTGAATCACTTGTGCCAAAAAATTACATTTGGTGGACCGGCACATGTTCGAAGCATGTGGCCAATTGAGCGCTATTTAAACAAATTAAAATCTTATGTGCGGAATAAATCTAAACCAGAGGGATGTATCGCCGAGGGTTACCTGGCCGAAGAATTCTTGATATTTTGTTCAAGGTTCTTGGGTGGCCATGGAGGATCAAAAATTACCAAGGCTGCAAAATTTGAAAGATTTCCAGAAAAAGTAGAATTTCCTATTGGTTCACGCAGAAATAAAGATGGAAAGGCTGTGAATTTGGTTGAAGTTGAATGGATGGCTATTCGTCGTTATATCTTGTTCAACTGCGGGAATAAAGAAATTGATAGTTTAATCGAGTAAGATTCTAGCTACTAATTATGTTTAACTATTATAGAATTAGAACCTGTTTTGTCTTGATTTTTAACTAGGTAATTGTTGTAGGGAGCATCGAATCTTAATAGAAGGACAAGCCAAGTCAAAAAGATACAATCGTGAGTGAGAACATTCTGAAGATTTTTGGAAATGGATGAAGGGGGAGGTCGGGAAAAAAGATAACATTTCAAAGGAATTGGAAGTTCTTGCAATGGGCCCTAATCACTAATGATGATGATTGTGAAACTCCTCCAAATGTTAGGAGGAAGTTGAGTTTACATGATACTCATGAAGATGAGCGTATGGGAGAAAATGAACTGGAGGTTAGCATATAATTAATCCAGTAATTAGCTAATCTGAAATTGCAGTAATTCAGTAATGCCTATAATTTTCTTGTTAGATAATTGTTGTTTAAGTACATGTAAGTACATGTATACAAAGTAGGCGAATAAGTCTATGTTATATTGGAAGATCATTATGTTCCGGCCGGGCGATACACCTATTGCCGATACACCGTTCCTATGTGGATTCGATTTCCGAATCTTCCGATATGTTTTTTCAATACTACTACCAGTGGGTCCGTAAAACTAGCTACGATAGGCGGTATTATTGAACCAGACAAAACAACAAGCAATGAAACCAAAAAGATCGGATTAACCAACCAAAATTAGCTTCAGTCATTATGTATTGAACCGAAGCAAAAGCGTCCGTAACTAGCCCCTTTATTAATCCAGTAATTCCGTCATACCTATATTAACATGAATTTATGTAAAATTGCAGAATCTACCCCCTCCACCTCCTCTAACGGAGTATGAAAAACTGAGAGCTGTCACAGTAAAGAGGAACAATGAAGTTTTTTTGCCCTCAATCTTCCGACACTCTCTTCTAAAGTGAGAAACTCAATCTTAAAAGATAAATCCAAAAAAAGAAGCATGTGCAAGAGGGGAGCGATGAGGAATATGATCCAGCTGTGGATCTTGAGGATGGTGGATCGGGAACTCAAAGGAAGGCTGCTAGTAAGGATGGTGGATCAGGACCTGAAAAGGTATGTCATAAATGTCATAAAGCTATCATTTTCACATTTTCTAAATTCTTCCCCAAATGTTTCATCGGGGTTGATAGTTTGTAATTCATATATACACAAACTTTGAGTATTACATGATTTATGTTTCAGAGAGAAAAAACTGAGAAAAGCAAGGTGCTTATTGGACGTGGACCAACAACACGGTCACGAGCCAATAATGTTATATCACAGAAGCAAAGAACTGAGGATGCTACTGAGAAGGAAATCAGTCATTATCACATATGGAACCTGCAGAACCTCTGATTCAGCTATCTTTTATTGAAGCAAATGGTTCAATGGAGGCTTTTTGGGCTATGCAAAAGCACCAAAAGGAAGCAGTTGCAGTGACAACGAAGATTTCTCTAAGTACAACTGCAACTACAAAGACTGCTACAGAAAATGTTGTTGAAGAAAATGTTTTTCCGGACATTGAAGAAGGGGAGGAAGCAGGTATCTTCTTTCCTTTATTTATGATTACATACACTGATTATTTATTAAGGAATTATTCCTTTAAGGCCCATTAAAGAATACTCACTTTGAGGCTTCCCACATTCATATATTTGCTATAATTGATTAATTTGCATCACTTTAGTAAATTATTTATAATTGAGGTTAATTGGCATAAGGTTATATATGTCATTTAAGTTGATGAAATTGAGAAGTCAACCATGGTTAATTATGTGATAGATGTAAACCTTCTTGCATAAATTTAATTAGCATATGTAATCTATAATGCTGTTAATTGTTATTTGTGTTTTTATATAATTATTAAAACACAACCCCCATGAGAATTAATGTATTCTTTATGACAGTAGGTCCTTTAGAGTGTCCAGAATCCAAGGTATGCGTTATCTATATTTATCATTTTAAAAATAAGGGCTGCTTATTATAAGGACACCCATTAAAAAAATAAAAACTAAAAATAAGACATCTTTATAGATCAATCTTTGAAATACGACATATTAGAAAAACACCCATAAATATAATCAAATTTATTATAAAATTTCTACTTTGTTTGATTTTCCTGCAAGTAATTTTTTCTCATATGTAGTTGAAATTTCTAAAAGGCTGAGAGGACCGGCAAGGATGGATAGGGTTCATACCAGAAATATGGACCATCGAGTTGTCCTTCAGATGAATAAAAGGTTTCAGCCCGTTTCAGATGAGGACAAAGTAATTTCTGAACTTAGTAACTTCTTGGGGACACTCGCGAAGCGATGTGTGTCATTTACCTATGTTTCTTGGCGTGATGTTCCGAAAACATTGAAAAATACACTGTGGAATTATGTTAAGGTATCACATACATTGTTTAATTATCGTGATTTATTTTTCTGTAACATTATCTTTGATTAACTGTACTTGTGTTCTTTATTTTGTTGACTTTTTCCAGCAAAGATACATTATACCTGATGAATGTGAAACATGGGAGTTGAAAATCATTCAGTCATCTTGGAAGACACGTAAGAGCCAAATTAAGAAGGCGCATTATAAAGCATTTGAAACTGATGAAGAACGGATGGAAAATAGGCCAAATGATATTCCCCTTGAGAGTTTCAAGATGTTGCTGGAGTACTGGAATGATGAGAGCATTAAGGTTTTCTAATTCCCCTTGCACTTTCATATTTAATTCTGTATTTATATTTGATCTAAGTGACATAAAGGTATTTCACATTTTTGTAGAAAAGAGCAGCGACAAATGCAAGAAGTCGATGTCAGTATACAGACATACACACTACTGGTCCAAAAATTTTTGCACAAATTTGAAACAATATGGTATGGCCAGAATCTCAATTACGCAAATTAACCTCAATAAGCTAGTTGTTATGCAAATATATGAATGTGGGTAGCCTTCTGGTTACATATATTACTATATATCTAGAAATTAATTTCTATATTTCTTTTGGCTAACTTGTTCATTTTTGTCAGAAAAAGAAAACAAAGAATCATTGTCCACCACCTGAAGCAGAAGTTTTTGTTGAGACTCGTGAGCGTACTGATGGTCGTGAGTATAAACCAACACTGAAGAAATAAAAAACAAGATTGTAAGTGTTTTTTATTAATCTTAGTGCTTCTGAATATTCGTTAATTTCGCAAGATGGTTAATTAGTTGTGCTTTATGATTTATTTGGTGTTTAGAAGTTTTATTTATGTACCTGCATGCATTTTTTATTTCTTTCTCCCCCATTTCTCTTTTTGTTGATTATAGCACTTATGACAGTCTTAATAAGCCTACGGATGTGAAAGATGGAAACAATGATGCTGTAAGAACCTCGCTTGATCTGAGTGATGATAGCAGCCATGACAGGCCTAATAGCTCAGGTGGCTCTTCAACAGCACAAGAAAGGCCAACCATTTCAGATATTGATCTGAGTGAAAGCTGGAGTTATTACTAATTGTGAATTTAATAGGATTAAATTGTTCGGTTATTTTGAAATTAGTTAGTGAAGCATTTAAATTATTGTGTGACCGAGTGTTCGTTTATTTTTCTGGTATGTAGAAAAAGATTAAGGAAAAAATCAGTACGAGCGAAGATCCCAATGAGGAACTACTTTCTGGTGGAAAAAAACATGGGCCATCTTGGCTCCATGGAAGATGTCTTGATGCTGCAAAAGGTTACTCCACTACTACTGGTTCGACAAATACTTATGTACAGGAGTTGGCAGTAAAGATAAAGCAGACTCTGGTGAGTGAAGTCGAGGCATCGATGACGAAGAAGGTACAAGAAGAAGTGGATATGTAAGTCAACAAGAAGGTGCAGGAGAATATGGCCTGGTTACTTAAGAAAATAGCCGACGCAAATCCATGCATCACAATCAACCATCAAGATTTCTACACAACCAGCGATGATGACAATTACCTCACACCAGTTACCGGAGGCTCTGGACTTTAGATTTCAGATGTGCACCTTTTTACATATCTTATTTTGTATACTAGTAACAATTGTTATCGTACTAGCTTTTGGATCTTTATTTATCGTCCTAGACTAAGTACCTGTTTTTTGGAGTATGTAGAGTATGTGGAGTGTGTGGAGTTGGTGAATTGTGTGAAGCCGCAGTATTTGGTGGGGGTTTATGAAAACTGATATGGAGTTTGGTTGAAATTATTTATTTGGTTGACTTGGATGAAAAACAGATTTTATGGCATGTTGAATTTACAAACCATTCCTGTCAATTTTTTTTTTGAAAAATATGTTACATTAGGTACTAAATATGTTACAAAGAAATTGGTATAATACAAAACATTATTTTTACAATATGCATCAAAGGTAACATTAAAGTATGTCTATAATATCACATTATGTATGTTACCTTTACAAACAAATAGGGCCCAAAAATGGGGCCCACCAGTGGGGCCCACATGTGGGCTCCACTGGTGGGCCCCATTTTTTTTGAAAATTTTGAGTCCAAAGATAATATACATATTGTGATACTATAGACATAGATTAATGTTACCTTTGACAGTTATTGTAACACAAAAGTGAATGTTACACTAGGGCAAAAACAATGTTACCTTAGGGGCCAAAGGTAACTCGAAAAAAAACAACTTAATTTTTATGTTACCTTAGGCCTTTTTCTGGATGTGGTAACACTTTTTTTGGCATGTTGTAACATTTTCTTGGTGTTGATGTGGGCCATTTATGGTGTAGTGAAAGCTTCTGCCCAGAAAGTTCTTAGCAAGTGCTTTGCTTTCACCATACTCCTTGCCATGTTAAGAATTATGCCATTCTTCCTTTCTACAACACCATTTTGTTGTGGAGTATATGTCGTTCTCAACTGATGATTGATGTCATGTGCTCTGTAAAAACTTTCGAACAAGTTTGAAGTATACTCACCTCCTCTTTCTGGTCTGAGTATCTTCAAATATTGGCCACTTTCTTTTTCCTCCAGTGCTTTGAACTCCTTGAATTTATGAAGAGCCTCCAATTTTTCTTTGATGATATACACCCAACTTTTCCTACTAAAATCATCAATAAATATTTATTATAGTATTGATTTATGATGCATGCCTCCGAGATAGTGGAGTTGAGGCATCATGGATGTTAGTGTTTAGTATTGATTTAGGTGTGCGGGCAAGGCCTATTAATGGCTATTCAGCAAGGGGGATCTCCTGCTACTAATAAGTAATATAAATTAAGACTACATGTGGATTTCGTGTAATGCCTACAAGAAAGAGGCGAAGATTGTCCCAATTCCAGTTGAGATGGCTGGTCATCATAACAATAGTAATGTTTACAAGTATATAGAGAGCCTAGCAGGATTCAAACAAGTCAGCTGGAATGTTGGCGGATGATATTTAAGAAAACACAGCTGATTCTGGTATCTTTATGATTGCGGCAACTATGTTCTTGTAATCTTTGGTCTGTAGTTGTAGTACTTTTGATATATCTATTTGCTTTTCATATATGGCTACAATTTTAATTTGCCTTAGTTGTCAACTTTCTGTCTATATTAGTGGATCCAATTCTATCAACTATATTGGTTATAATGTTCCCACGAGTTCATAGATTTGTATAGTAATGGTCTATATATTGTCTTTCAATTATTTGCTTGCATTCTTTTTACTATGCCCACTGATTCTTTGACAAACTCTATCAAATTAATCACAAACATGCAGTTCTGCAATTTAATTTAAAGAAAAAAATTCTCACAAATAACATGTCATCTAGAAAAAACAGTCCTCACAAATTAGCAGTTAGGAGAAGTATAAAAATCTAATTGCAAGTCCTTAACTACAGTCTCTTGGATAATGAAGCACACATTTCTAATTGTCTTTGTAATTTTCAAGTCTAGTTCCTTTACTCAAATTCAATGTTTCTGTAAATTTTCTAACACTGCATATTTGTTTTTGAAGTTTGTTTTTACTGTAGAGGAAATTGCTTGATCATTGAAGTGCATAAATTTCTTTATGCTGAAATACAATATTCGATGACTCTGAATCTTATATTTTAAATAGAGAGGGATAATGCACCAGTTGTGCTTGAAAAATGATATCAAAGAGTGATTCTTGAGAGACATAACTTAATATGTATTCCCCCGTCCTCTGAGACTGATATCCAGAATTAGTGATTGTTGCAGCAAAACTACTGCACCTACTTTATAGTGGAAGACTGGTTAGCTTCCATACACCTAGCAAGATGTTTCCGTAATCCGTACATGGTACGTATTCTGCCAAGTGTCAATCCCACATTTTTCCTGTCTCTGTAGAAACCATGTCTTGAGCAAGTCTCTGGTCTGTTAAATTAGCACATCCTGCAGTTGGAAGGTTGGAGCGCGGTGTGATACTGCAGTTGGTAGTATCTTTGCTGTTGTACTCGCTTCTCTTCTGTTATTGTAGTCACTACATTTATGTGCTTATAATAGATAATGTTAAATTTCCTTGTGATGTCAACTTTTAATCTTTGTTGTTGTATCCAATTGAGTCATTTGGCAATGTTCCTATGAGCTGATAGATTTGCATACATGATGAACATGTGGACGATGATGCGTGGCTTCAAGGTGGTGGAGTTGAGGCATCATGGACGCCAATGTTTAGCATTGATTTAGTCATGCCAAGGGAAATGTTTCATGGCTACTTCAGCAATGGAAACCTCCGACTAGTAGTGGTTATAAATGATGTTAAAATGTGGTTTTCTTGTAATGCAAACAAGAAAGTGGTGATATCACTGGTCATGATTCTGGTTGCGTAATTTACAGGTATAAGGAGACCCTAGCTTCACTCGTAGGATTCAGACCTGTCAACTAGAAAGCCTGGTGTTGCAGAAAAATGATTCACCAATTACTATACTGGAACATGTTCCATCATGCAGCATAATCCTCCAAGCGCACCTGGGAGCAGATGTTACGGGAAATACCTTAAAATTACATCCACTTAAAAGTATAAAACATGATAATCAACATGATCTTTATTCAATTAGTGACATTCGTATTGTCTTTGTCATATATTTTGGGTTGTTTGTGTTGTCAAGGGCTTAAAGGTTAGTTTTTGTTCTACATTCATTCTGGTTCTTTGCTGGGACTTGTGACTATGCATTAAACATTGGAACTGAACTTGGCTATGCACTTGTTGCGCGTGTGTGTGTCTGTGTTTAATTAGGGGCGCAACACTGTAGTAGGAATGTAGTGGTAGAAGAGCTAAAGAACTGAGCTACTCTCCGCCAAAGAGAAGAAATGAGATGTAAATTTCTATGTAGATGTCATTGCAGATGTCAGTACTGCTATCTGCTCAGACTTGAGTAATTTTGTAACTAAATATGATGAATCAGATCTCACTTATTTAGGTTACTGACACTGTCACTTTTATAATGAAAATGCAGAGCCGGTTGGTCTCAGGTAGATTTTCTCATAAAACAAAGGGTTAGGCAAAATAAACACCATGTATAAAATGAAATAAACTGAAAGTAAAACTAAAATATGCTCTCAAAAATCATTTCCTCAAAATTTTAGTCCTAATTCAAATCCGAAGTAAGTGGAGAAACAAGTCTCAACAGGAAAAAAACTGATAATGCTTTCGAACTCTATCTTGATATAGCACAATGTGTGTGTTTGTATACATATTGTCGAACTTTAACCTTCCACCTCTAGTAGCCACTAGCAAAAGAGTATCAGCTAGGCTCCAAGGAGATATGTGAATATTCTAACAAAATTACATATATAGAAGTGCATTCTTCATTTTCCACGTAGTTCAGGCATTAGGATGAACCGCATTCAATGCTTGCTTGATTTTTTCGCAGCGACTTCTGAGGAATTGTACTACTTTGGCAGCATCTGCAAGAGTTATAATTGCCACTGGAAAACTATTTACCAGTACCTGAAAAAACACGGTGAAGAGATTTTTGTTGTGACTCCTTCGCAAAATGAAGGATAATCCGGTAGTATTGTGAATCATGATGGCAGAAGAGGTTGACCATTTGGATTGCCCGCACCTTGTATCAGGTCTATACTCCAAATGGTCTATCTCTTCTGCCATCAGGATTCACAATACTTCCGGATGATTCTTCATTTGGCGAACAAGGCGCTAGCAAAACTCTATTGATCGTGTCTTTTCAGGTAATGGTTAATAGATCTCTAGTTACATATATAACTCTAGCAGATGCAACCAATGTAGTACAATTCCTCATAAACAGCTGCGAAAAAATGAATCATTGATCTTAATGCCTGAATGATGGAGTTTGAATTCTCATGGGAAGGTTTTGTGGATTCTCGGATATCTTGGCCAACCACTACTTGCACCTAGACCTGGCAATTCGGATAACCGGTTCGGTTTCGGATCGGATCAATTTCGAATCGGATCTACTTTCGGATTATGATATATTTAAAGACCATTCAGATCGGATCAGATGTGATTCGGTTCGGGTCTAATTCAGATTAAAATCGGATAAAATTCGGATTAAGATCAGACAAAATTCAGTTCGGATAATATTCGGTTCGGATATTTTCGGGGCATAACTTATTTATTTTTTCAATTTTTGAGATTTTAAAAATATTTTTTTATTTAATTTAGTATTTTTAATATAATATAATATACTTTTAAAAAAGAATATGATTAAATAAGTATGTTATCATAAACATAAAATTGATTAAAGTATAAATTTTACTTATTTCGGGTCATATTTGGTTTGGTTAATATATTATTCGGTTTTATTCGCTTCAAAGTTATAATCGGATCTTGTATTTCAGATCATTTTTGGTTAAATATTCAGTTCAGGAATTTTTCGGATCGGTTTAAATCGGTTTTCAGATAATTATCGGATTGTATGATTCAGATTTCGGATCGGATCTCGGTTTCATGAATTTCAGTTCAGTTCTTCGGATCTTGCATGTTGTTTTGCTCCATTTCAATCTGTGATTCCCACAACATTAAGTTGATCTGTTAGTTCAATGTGGTCAAAGGCACTATACAGTAAGTGTCGTACCTTAGCATCCTTAGCAATTGATGCGATATCTTCAGCAGTGTAATCACTCTTCTCCTTTGGTACAGACTTTGCTGCTTCACCCGCAACTGTAACAGCGAGCTTGGTTGGTTTGTGAGGCCCTTCCTTGATTCTATCAAGATATTCTGGATCTGTAGCTTCCAGAAATATGGTCATCCTCACCTTCCATATGGGATATTCAGATGGTCTCAATATGGGAACTCTGATAGTCACATATCGGCTTTGAATTTGTGTCTTTGGAGGTTCTTCAGTTTTGGTGGGCTTAGTTGGAGTTTGTGCTTCAGACATGATTGTGTTTGGATCTTAAACTGTTTGTGTGTTAACAGATAGGCTCTGATACCACTTGTTAGGTCACACACACACTGTAGAGGGGGGAGAATACAGTGTATAGCACAATCAAATCGAACTTTAATAACTCAAGTAATAGAAAACAAACTTTATTGAAACAATATACTCTATTACAGTATGGAACTGTTCTCTCTCAGTGATGAACAAATATCACGAGAGCTGCTAGGGTTACAATGAATAATCTTCTCGCTTGTGATAACACTTATAGTGTAAACCCTATGTCTGTGTTTATATACTAGACAGTTACAAGATAATCGCTAATTGATATGGAATATAATTCTGCTTCCTAAAATATATCAATCAGATATCTTTTCTTCCAAATATTCTATTCTTCATAGAATTGCTTCTTCATGCATATCTCTTCTTATGTTTGTATCGATCTTCTTTCCTTTAACCAGATGCCTTACTTATCTGAACGTCCTTCAGTACTTAAGTTCTGATATCCATCTTCTGATGATTATCTCCTGATAATATAAGTACTGATATCCTTAAGTCCTGACTTCCAGTAAGTACTGATTTATCCTGTTTAAGTAAGATCTGAAAACTAAACATAAATCACATTAGTCATGACATTATCAAATATATCTAACAAAAACAAAGTTAATAGATAACAGAAGTCAACTTATGTCACGTAAGTATCAAAATTTGGTACTTAGGTACTTTTAGCACCAAATTATATTCAAAACAAAGTTGATAATGAATAAAAGTCAAATTGTGTCAGGTAAGTACCAAAATTTGGTACTTTGGTACTTTTACCACCAAATTATATATAGTTTCGCTTATTAATAAAGAGTACATATATCATTGAGTAGGCAGAGAGGTAAATCAGGATGAGGGGTAATTTAGAAAGCTGTAATAAAAATCTCATGAGGTTCTTCAGAATTATGAAAGGATGAAATATAAATGCGGTTTGTCTAGTATGTGCCATGGGCACCAGGGCTGGCCCTCTCTATAGGCGGGTAAGGCCTCCGCCTAGGGTCCCTGACTCTATATAGGGCCCCGAAATTTTTGAATTACTTATATACGAATATATAAAATATACATTTGTTTCACAACTAACGTTGGGTACCAATCAACCAACTGCCCCAATATTTCATTACCCTGCAATAAAATATTGCAGAAAATAGTTCATATCAAATGTGAAAGAGGTCCTGAAAAATATACATTATATAGATAGTTAGAGCTGTAATTCGAGTCGGGCAGCTCGCGAGCTCTCGCAGCTCGAACTCGTTTAAGTAGGCTCGACTCGGCTCGTTTAACTAAACGAGTCGAGTTAGATTAGGGGTTTCGACTCATTTAATTAACGAGCCGGCTCGACTCGACTCGTGAAATTAAACGAGCCGAGTTCAGGCAGAGCTTTTAGCTCGATTAAGTGTAAAATTGAACGAGTTGCTCGATCGACTCGTTAAACCAGCTCATTTATCTAAACGAGCCGGCTTGAGTCGCGAAATTAAACGAGTCGAGTTCGGGAAGGAGTTTTGGCTCCATTAACTTAAACAAGTTGGCTCCCCCAACTCGATTAATCTCTGCTCGAATAATGATCGGCTCGAAACTCAACTCGATCATCCCGAATTACAAGTTACAACCCTATACATAGCAAAGGGCCCCAAATTTTAGTTTCGCCTAGGGTCCCATGAATCTCAGGGCCGGCCCTGATGGGCACATGCTAAGAAAGTGTGATTGATGAGTTGTAAAAATTTTATTGGTGGAGATTTGTGTGCATGCAGGTGGGTCCATCATTACTAATGAGCTCTCCACCAAAATTTTGTGGACACCCCTTCAATCACTAACTCTTAGAATGTGCTCATGGGCACACACTAGTCCATGTAAACGTTAATGCTCGCTGGACAATGCCACGGAAGGGGATGATCAAGTGCAATGTGTGATAATTCCAGATCACCCCAGGGTCTTCTCCTTGTTCTACCCGAACTCAACCTCCATCTGGGCATAAATGACGGTGGTTCATGGTGTAGTTGTAGGATGGGCTCCTGCAAAATAGAGCCGGAGGGGGGTGGCATCCCCGCGGCACCTCCGTTGTGAGAATGAGAAGGGGTATTGGAGAAGAAAGGGAAAAATAGGAATTGACGGATAGATAGTGGTGTGCGTATAGAAGTGTGTATAGTAAAGATTCAGTAACCCCCAATAGACCTTTTGTTCAGACTATTATAGGCTTCCCAGCATGATTTAGGGGTTTGTACCTTTGACCTGGGCCGTAGGTGAATTTTTTGACTAAAGGGTGCGTGGACGTCTGTGATGAGCCAACATACCTCTGGATCCGGACCATTGGAAGGTTCTGGATCCGGGCCACGTAGACGGCGGTGATGTTTCTACGTGTCCCGAAGTCTCCCAGGGTTATTGCCAATTAGGCCCTAGGCCCCTTTTATTGGGCCTGAACTAATATGGGTTATCATTAGCCTCCCAATCCTTTATACGGGTTATCCGGATGGGGGAGTAAATTAGTTATCCGTAAATTGTTGGAAGAAAATTTTTGGGATTTTTCTTTGATTTGTTGCTCCTAACATCGGGGTCTTATGAATATGTGACTCTAGGGTTGACTTGGTTAGCTTTTTTGACTTGTGTCAAAGGTGGGGTTTCTTACACTGTTGGAAGAAAATTTTTGGGGTTTATCTTTGATTTGTTTCCCCTAACCCCGGGGTCTTATGAATATGAGACTCCTAGGTTGACCTAGTTAGCCTATTTGATTTGTGTCCAAGGTGAGGTTCTCTAAACTGTTGGAAGAAAAATTTTGGGGGTTTTTCTTTGATTTGTTGCCCATAACCCTGGGGTCTTATGAATATTAGACTCCGGGGTTGACTTAGTTAGCCTCTTTAATTTGTGTCCAAGGTGGGGTTCCCCTTGACACATGCTTCACATAAATTTTCTAGTTCATTGATTTCTAGCAAGTCGTCCACCATCTTTGTCTTTGACAATAATTTCAACCCAGAAAATCCAAGATGACCAAATCTTAAATGCCATAACCATGAGTCATTTTTAATGACCGACTTCAAACACTTATGCACCTTTGTCTGCATATCGAGTGTGAATAGGCGATTCTTAGACATCTCCACATTCGCGATCAATTCTCGAACCTGATTTCTAATGGTAAGAGAATTATCCTGCATCAGAATATTATATCCTTTCTCCAAAAGGTGGCCAAGACTGATGATATTACTTTTCAAAACAGGTATATAATAAACATATTTTATATACCTTTTATCACCATTCTTTGTCATAATCATAATTGTACCATTTCCTTTGACTGGAATTTTTGAAGAATCACTGAAAGTGACTTCTCCTGTGACAGTCTCGTCTATCTCCGTAAATAAATCTTTGTGGCCGAACATGTTATTGCTCACACTGGAATCAAGATACCAAATATTCTTCTTCCCTTCCTCGTTTCCTTTGTAAGTAAGGAACATAGCAGAACCAACATCTTTGTCTTCTTTTCCTGCTACAAAATTGTAACGTCTGGGAAATCTACGTCTGTATTATATCATATTTTTTTTAATAAATAATGTGTGTTAATGTGTCATTTATGTGTAAGTATCTGTCAAACCCTAGTTGTTGCGTGTTACGTGCATTCTGTGTCATTCCGGTATTTTTAAGATATTTTTCAGATATTTTATTTTGCATTTATCGCCTTCATTTCAAACGTCTTACGACCCGAACCATGATTTTAAAGCAAGTATTTCAAATAAAATAATGGGTCTTATTTTTCATCAAATGACTTTTATCATCGCATTATTCTGAACATCTAGGCATTTTATAAATTTTCTCGTTCTGTGAAAAATGACTTTTCCGAGCCCCATTGGGTGTTAAAAACCCCACAAAAATCACATTTTAATTTTTTTAAAATTATAGGACTTTCATTTATATTATTTCTTTTCATTTTTGCATTATTCACAATTTTTGGGAAATTTTGGCATATATATTATATATATAAAATAAATATAAATTAAAATTTAATACTCAAAAATTATAAAATTAGGGGCCTATAAATTTTAAAAAGTGTAGAATTAGGGCCTTAATTTTATTTAGGAGTATTAATTTTACTACTATAAATAGCCTAATTTTTATTT
Source organism: Apium graveolens (assembly GCF_009905375.1). Classification (NCBI taxonomy): domain Eukaryota; kingdom Viridiplantae; phylum Streptophyta; class Magnoliopsida; order Apiales; family Apiaceae; genus Apium; species Apium graveolens. The sequence continues at coordinate 283,198,944 of NC_133655.1, forward strand.
AATTATTATTAATTATTAACTAAAAATCAGAAATTAATAAATTTTCTCTGCAAATCGGGTCGAGAATCAAACTGTGATTTCCAGCTGATTTCTTCATCAAATTGTGTGATTCCAGTAACCAAACGGAGATGAACGTTGAGTTTGGTTTATAGAATCAAAAGATAGGATATTGCCTGGAAATTGAAGTCGGTTTGATCGGAGATGAAGTTTCAGGGATGTTTTTGGTTCGTGTTGGCCGGGAATAGATTGGGGTAGTTGTCATGAATGAAAACCCAGTGAAAAACACACCAAACGGTGTTATTTTTGGCCTGAAATTTGGTCCACCGGAATCTGCTCCAGTGCCCGGATTCTGGGCAAAATCCAGCGTGTTCTTCACGACCCGGATTTTGGCGTGTTTGACCCGTTCAGATTACCCGGTTTTGATCTAAAATGTCAGATATTCTGATTCTGACAATTTTTTTTGGATTTTAAATTTTTATTTTATTTTTATTAATTTTTAAAAATCAGTTTTATTTATTTTATAAATTGATTAATTAATTGATTTATATTATAAATAATTCTGTAATATTTTCTAAAAAAATCAGATTTAATTATTTTCTCAATTATTTATTATTTATTAATTATTTAATAATGATTTATTATTTTGATAATTAATCAAATAATTTTCAATAAATCATAATAAATTCATTTTAATTCCAATAATTATAGAAAAATCATTTTTAATTCTGATTTTTCATAAATAAGTATTTAAAAATTATTATAGGAATTTAAAAATTAGTAATAATTAATTATATTGAGTAATAAATTGAATTATCAGTATTTAATTGGTAATAATTAGACCGTTAGTCCGATTCGAGCGAAACGAAAGCCCTTTGACTCAGAAAAATGAATTATTTCCATTAAAAATAATATTAAAGTCTAATTTCTCCTAGAAATTAGTTGACCTTGTTACTTGTTTGATTGTCAGTCGAAATGCGTGCCGAAACAAGTTCGAAAAATTCCGGAAAAATGGGAAACGAGTTAGATAATGATCAGTTGAGCGATCAGCGAGTCGATGTTGATTCTAAAAATTACTGTAACTATAAAAATGACTATGTACTTATGCGCTTATGTGTATTATGTGGTTAATCGAGTCTTACTTGTTAATAAATAATACATGAGTCAGTCATAAGCGCATGGGTAGACGTTAGGAACGTTGTGAAATCGATTCAAGATGCAATTGAAGTACGAAATGACTAAATCAGTCTATTTCTCTAACAGAAGCTAAGCCATCAAGGCAGGTTCAGTCGGTAATAGACGAAGGTGACGCAATTGTAGTAAGTCGCGTAGAAGGCAAGTTCTTCCCTTATTCTACTTTCAGAATAGTGACATTGCTTCAGATGCTTATCACGTTTGCACTCTTTTGATTCTTGTGTATAATCACTGATATACACTTACTATTCCTTTATTCATATTTCATTTTGATTCTTGATTTCTCAGTTTTCTTGAATTCTTGAATCATAATTCATTGGTTATACATTGATATTGATATGTTCTGGTGATTAGAATATGTCAAAGCATACTGATTGTTCCGGTTGCTAAGCGATGGACTGGATAATGATATTTGGGGATTGAGTGTGTCTTAATCCTGAGGACCGGGATATGACTGGTGCCTCGATATGGGCCGTAGTGCCTGGGTACCCGACTGGATCTATATATGGAGATATAGATCTGTATTATATTCTGACTGATCAGTAGAATATAGATACGAACTTGTGTCCAGTTTAGTTCATTTGTACTCGCCAGTAATGGCCTTCTTTCTATTCTCGTGGGGTTATATCTTTGCATATATACTCGTGATTGCGGTTTCATTTAAATTGCCTTAATATTGTTTATATTTTGTGGACTTGTTGAGCAATTTTTGGCTCACCCTTTTTGTTGTTAATCACCTTATTGTTTTTAGTTAAGAAGGAATATGAAACCCATCAGGACTCGAGTGGTAAAGAAGCGGGTCAAGCCTCGAGATCCTCTCATACCCAAGGTGTTGATCCCAATCCAGGAAGAAAGCTTTGAGTTTCCCGAGTAGGTTGAGTGTAGATAGTTAGTGTGTGTGTTTGAATAAAAGATGAACTTAGTTTTGAAATTGAATAGACAATGGTTTGTAATAAAAAGCGTTTGAGAGATTTTGAATTTTGGGTTGTAATAAAGTAGTTAGAGGTTCTTGTTTTTATACTTCAACCTATAAAGATCCTGGTTAGTGTTAAAGGGGTTTAGTTTCAATTCTTTATTAATTATTAATCAGATTATACAGGTTTGGTGATTAGCTAGTAACCCCCAGACTTATACCCCGGGTCTAGAGGGTGTTACAGGTTTGGCATCAGAGCTGCAGGTTTGGTCCCTGAAAACAAGAACATTAGGGTTAAGATAGGATAGGGAGATCATATAGGATAGGAATAGTAAAATAGGAAGAGTGGTGTTAGGATTTAGGTCAGATTAGAATAAGAAAGTATAAATCTTAGGATTGTTCAGTGACCTTTCTGCTTTCTTTGGTATATTATTAGATGGTCTCTTCAGGATATTCGGCTTCTTCAGAGAGGACAGTCACCGGGCCAGCAGCACCAGTTATACCTCCAGTATCTGAGTACATGTTTCCTCCTCTACCACCTCCACCACCATTGCCACAGGAGCCAGTGTCACCAGTACAGGGGATAGCCCGGGACCCTATAGAGATGTTCGATCCACTTGAGTTCTTTGAGCCGATGGTTCCTTTACTAGTTGAACATCAGTTTATACCAGGGATTGAGCCAGAGTTACAACCACCACCAGTGTTACTTCCTATACCAGTGCATGCCCCAGAGCCGGATGTATTTCAGATAATTCCAGTCGAGGGGATGGGAGAGCATGATGTAGATCTACAGTTAGGATTACCACAACAAGGTGCAGGTATATCGAGGGTTCCTTCACAGGAGTCAGTAGGTCAGGTTGCACAGCCGCATATGGTACCATACAATGAGTACATGGTTATGAGGGATGATGTGGAGTATTGGAGAGAACAGTACCGAGAGATTGTGAATTTGTTTGACCAGAGGGATAGAGGACCGTTAGCGGCCTTACAGCCGGATTACTTTATGTGACAGAGATTACAGTCGGTTTTGATGAGTGCCACTTGGGAGCTCGATGATTTGAGGACCACCTTCTTTCGCAGAGTTCTACAGGATATTCCGCTTGGCACAGACTTTGGTCCAGGCACTTAGGGAGGAGCTGAGGCATATTCCGCCTGGGTTTTGAGACAGTGACATCGGAGTACAGATGTATATAGATGCAGCATAGTATAACATAGTGAGTAGTGTGTATGTATGTAGTAGTAGTTTAACCTATAGTAGTAATTTGACTGATAGTAGTTAGTGTGACTTGTATCCGCGGTGATAACCAGCAGAGCGAGACTTTTTGTATCAAGCATTTACACATGTGGCTGGTGTCATATATATAAAATAATTTTTTTTCAAATTTCTTTTATTTAAATTTTAGTCTTTACAGTTTTACAGCATTTACCTTCACTTAATTGTTTTACAGCTTTTCATATTATAAATTCTGTTGGAAAAAAAGAAAAAAAAAAGAAAGAAAAGAACAACCATTTTATTTAACTATTTACATTTCCTGTTTTTATATTAAGCAACTGTTTCCTTTATTCGAACCATGTTGTTAATACCTGATAAATTGTTTTCCTACCTACTGTCAATTATTTATTAAGTTATTAAAGAAATATCACTTGTTTTTATTATCAGAAGATGGCACCAAAAAGAAAGACTAGGACTGAGACTTCTAATAGTAATTCCGAAGCACAGACTAATGAGACCATGAACAAAATGTTCCATCTGATGCAACAACAGATGGTAATGATGCAGCAACAGATGCAGCATCAGCAGCAACATATTCAACAACAAATGTTACAGCAACAAATTCGTCCTGAGCCCCAGATACCACCAGCACTACCTGTTATTACTTTCAAGTAGTTTCAATCGGTTAAACCTCCAGAATTTGAGGGGTCTACAGATCCCATTAAGGCTACCACCTGGTTGAAAGAAATAGAGAAAGCATTTGCGCTAGTCAAAGTAGGTGAAGAGCAGAAAACTAAATTTTGCTAGTTACTTGTTGAAAGGAGAGGCAAATTATTGGTGGGAATCTAAAAAGGCTTTAGAGGGTGAAGATGTTATTGAATGGGATAGGTTTAAAGAATTGTCCTTAGAAAAGCATTTTCTTCGCTACATGAAAAACCAAATGCAGATTAAGTTTTTGGAACTGAAGCAAGGAAATATGTCTGTAGCAGAGTATGAGGCCAAATTTACTGAGTTGGATAGGTTTGTTCCATAACAGGTTGATACTGAAGAGAAGCTAGTTCAAAGGTTTCAAGACGGATTACGACCGTGGATCCGTGGACGAGTTGCAGTTTTTGAATTAATGATGTATACCACCGTAGTCCAGAAAGCGTTGATTATTGAAGGGGAAAGTGAAAGATCTCAGTAGGATAAAGGACAGGGAAGTTTCCAAGACCGCTCCAGCTAGAATCCGGGATTTCAAGCCCGGACAAATTTGAATTTTAAAAGGATAGGACCAGGTACCCAGAAAATAGGTAATCGTTTCCAAGCCCCAGTCAGCAGGGAATGGTCAGAGTCTCATTGCCGTACTACAAGATATGTAATAAAAAACATACTGGCGCATGTATTAAAAGGGATGTGATGGGTTACCGATGTAAGCTGAAAGGGCATTATCCTAATGAATGTCCAGTGGGAAAAATAGCGGAAATTACTTGCTTCCAGTGTGGAAAGAAATGGCATATCGCCAGAAATTGTAAAGGACCAGCCATGGCAGCCAGTATTCCAAGAGTGTTGGCATTACCTCCGCCACATCCTAATCAACCCAGAGCAAGAACTTTCAACATGACAATGAAAGAAGCAGTGCAGAGTCCGAGTGTAATCGCAGGTAGGCTTTTGGTGAATTCCGTAAGTTCAAAAGTATTAATTGATTCTGGAGCTACTCGCTCATTTATTTCTAAAAAATTCCTTGATAAGTTACATTGCGAAATCGAGTGGTTGGGCGAGATGTTAATTATAAAATTAGCGAATGACGACCAAGTTCCAGTAGATCGAGTATGTCCTGCACGTGATATAGAAATAACTAGACATTATTTTTCGGTAGACTTGATTCTTTTTAAGCTAGGAGAGTTTGATGTCATTTTGGGAATGGATTGGTTAGCGTGTCATAATGCTCAAATCGATTGCGCAAATAAGAAAGTCAAATTGCGAACTGTGGAAAATGCAACGGTAATGTTCAAGGGCGAAAAACACCGGAAGAAATTTTTAACAGTGATGCAGACCAAATGATTGCTTCGACAAGGATGTGAGATGTACATAGCTTACGTGTTAGATACTGAAAAAGGAAGTCCTAAACTAGAAAACATTCCAGTTGTATGTGAGTTCCCGGACGTCTTTCCAGACGAGCTTCCAGGGTGACCGCCAGATCAAGAAATTGAATTCACGATTGATCTAGCACCAGGTACATAACCAGTTTCAAAAGCTCTATATCGAATGGCTATAGTCGAGATGAAGGAATTGTCAACGCAATTGGAAGATGTGCTAGACCGAGGCATCATACGACCCAGTGTATCCCCATGGGGTGCACCAGTACTGTTCGTGAAGAAGAAAGATGGCAGTCTGTGATTAGGCATTGACTATCGGGAATTGAATAAGCTAACTATCAAGAACAAGTATTATTTACCAAGAATCGATGATTTGTTATATCAACTAAAAGGAGCCGCATGGTTTTCGAAGATAAATTTGCGATCAGGCTATCATCAATTGAAGATTAAAGCCGAAGATATTCCCAAGACTGCATTTCGTACGAGATATGGACATTACGAGTTTCTTGTAATGGCATTCAGTTTGACTAACGCGCCAGCAGCATTCATGGATCTGATGAATAGAGTATTCAAGAAATACTTGGACAAATTTGTTATCGTATTTATTGATGACATCTTGATTTACTCAAGGACAGAAGAAGAGCATGCTGAGCACTTGAGGATAGCTTTGGAAATTTTGAGGAAAGAACAACTGTATGCGAAATTCTTGAAATATGAATTTTGGTTTAAAGAAGTACAATTGCCAGGGCACATCATCAGTAGAGAAGGCATCCAAGTTGATCCAGCAAAGATTGAAGTTGTGTTAAATTGGGAAATACCAAAGACACCGACCGAAGTTCGAAGTTTCTTGGGGTTGGCCGGATATTATAGAAGATTTGTCAAAGATTTTGCGAAAATAGCAACGCTGTCGACCAAGTTAACTCGAAAAAGTGAAAAGTTCGTATGGATTGATAAATGTGAAGAAAGTTTTCAAGAGCTGAAGAATCGGCTAGTAACCGCACCGGTACTCGTATTGCCAGACGAACATGGAAATTTCGTCATTTACAGCGATGCTTCGTATCACGGATTAGGATGTGTATTGATGCAGCATGGTAACGTCATTACATATGCTTCGAGACAGCTCAAACCTCATGAACAGAAATATCCTACTCATGACCTGGAATTAGCAGCGATCGTATTTGTGTTGAAACTTTGGAGACACAATCTCTATGGTGAGAAATGCGAAATCTACACAGATCATAAAAGTCTGAAGTACATCTTTACGCAAAAGGAACTGAACATGAGACAACGTCGATGGCTGGAATTAATTAAGGATTACGATGTTATGATCAGTTATCATCCAGGGAAAGCAAATGTTGTGGTAGATGCGCTGAGCAGGAAAGAAAGATTGAATTTGTTAACTTCATGCGAAGAATTAGCCAAGGAATTTGACAGGTTGGAGATTGAAATTCGTGTTCCCAATGAATCTACAGAAGCTATCTATGCTATGATTTTTCAACCAGAGTTGCTAGAGAAGATTCTCCGCTGTCAAGAAGAAGTTATGAGTCGGGATGACGACTTAACAGGAGAAGAAATCACAACTCAGAAGGATAATGAAGGAATTCTACGCTTTGTATCGAGAATCTGGATCCCTAACGTGGTAGAACTAAAAGAAGAAATATTGCGAGATGCGCACAGCTCGAAGTATTCAATTCATCCAGGAAATACAAAAATGTATCGCGATCTGAAGGAAAACTTTTGGTGGCCGAATATGAAGAAGGAAATAGCATAATGGGTAAGTAAATGCGACACATGCCAGCGAGTCAAAGCGGAACATCAACGTCCGAGCGGATTATTACAACCGTTAGATATTCCAGAATGGAAATGGGAACATTTAGCGATGGATTTTGTGGTAGGACTACCACAGACTAAAGCAAATCATGATGCGATATGGTTGATTGTTGACAGACTCATGAAGTCGACACATTTTCTACCGATTAACGAAAGATTTTCACTCGACAAGCTAGTGCACTTATATCTTAAAGAAATTGTGATGCGACATGGAGTTCCAATATCTATAGTGTCTGATCGAGATCCCCGTTTCAACTCAAGATTTTGGAGACAATTTCAAGAATGTCTTGGAACAAAATTAAACATGAGTACCGCGTATCATCCGCAAACTCATGGGCAAAGTGAAAGAACTATCCAAACGATTGAAGATATGCTACGAGTTTGTGCGATTGATTTCGAAGGCAGTTGAGATGAGCATTTACCTTTGGTAGAATTTTCTTACAACAACAGATATCACGCCAGCATTGGAATGCCACCGTACGAAGCATTATACGGAAGAAAATGCAGATCGCCAGTACATTGGGATGAAGTTGGAGAATGCAAGATTTTGGGACCAGAATTAATCCAACAAACTAAAGAAAAGATCGAAATTATTCGAAAACAATTAGATGCAGCACAAAACAGGCAACGCAAATATACTGATCAAGCACGGAAAGATATGGATTATCAGGAAGGAGAACACGTATTACTCAAAATATCGCCATGGAAAGGATTGACCAGATTTGGCAACAAGGGTAAACTGAAACCACGATACGTCGGACCGTTTGAAATTTTGAAGAAAGTGGGAAAAGTTGCGTACGAATTAGCTTTACCGCCTCATATGCAACATATTCACAATGTGTTTCACGTGTCGATGCCTAAGCGATATAATCATGATTGTAGGCATGTAATCGAGTATGAACCGATAGATATCCAACCTGATTTTTCTTTTGTAGAACAGCCGGTAAGAATTTTAGATCAGCGAGAGAAAATGTTAAGAAATAAGTCTGTATCTTTAGTGCGAATTTTGTGGAGAAATCCTATGGTTGAAGAATCAACCTGGGAACTTGAGAGTGAAATGTTAAAGAAATATCCTCAATTATTCTCATAGTAAGATTCTGAGGACAGAATCCTATTAAGGGGGGAAGGATGTAACGTCTGGGAAATCTACGTCTGTATTATATCATATTTTTTTTAATAAATGATGTGTGTTAAAGTGTCATTTATGTGTAAGTATTTGTCAAACCCTAGTTGTTGTGTGTTACGTGCATTCTGTGTCATTCCGATATTTTTAAGATATTTTTCAAATATTTTATTTTGCATTTATCGCCTTCATTTCAAACATCTTACAACCCGAACCATGATTTTAAAGCAAGTATTTCAAATAAAATAATGGGCCTTATTTTTCATCAAACGACTTTTATCATCGCATTATTCTGAACACTAGGCATTTTATAAATTTTCTCGTTCTGTGAAAAATGACTTTTTCGGGCCCCATTGGATGTTAAAAACCCCACAAAAATCACATTTTCATTTTTATAAAATTATAGGACTTTCATTTATATTATTTCTTTGCATTTTTGCATTATTCACAATTTTTGGGAAATTTCGGCATATATGATATAAATATAAATTAAAATTTAATAATAAAAAATTATAAAATTTGGGGCCTATTAATTTTAAAAAGTGTAAAATTAGGGCCTTAATTTTATTTAGGAGTATTAATTTTACTACTCTAAATAGCCTAATTTTTATTAAACTATTATTAATTATTAACTAAAAATCAGAAATTAATTAATTTTCTCTGCAAATCGGGTCGGGAAGAACTTGAATCGGGTCGAGAATCATACTGTGATTTCCAGCTGATTTCTTCATCAAATCGTGTGATTCCAGTAACCAAATCGAAGGTTTTGATTTGTTCTTTCTGTTTTTAGCATCAATTTCACATATTAATTCGTAGTTTTTGATTTTCAAATTCTATGGTTTATGTTCGAATTAGGCCTTTTTGATTTCAGGGTTATTTTGATGTTTTGATGATTGATATAGCTTTGTCAGATGATTTAGAGTTGATTCATGGTGTTTAATGGATTAAACGATGTCTGTATCGTGATTCACGATTATTAGGGTTTATACTGAATTTTCAAATTACAACTCTATGTTTTCTGTCAATCTTTGGTTCCTGAAAGGTTAGGGCTTTTATTATATATGTTCTTAGCTTTGATTTGCACTATAGAACGTTGAATTGGGTTTACAGAATCAAAAGATAGGATTTTGGCCGGAAATTGAACTTGGTTTGATCGGAGATGAAGTTTCATGGATGTTTTTGATTCGTTTTGGCCGGGAATAGATTGGGGTAGATGTCAGGAACGAAAACCCAGTGAAAAACACACCAAACGGTGTTGTTTTTGGCCTGAAATTTGGCCCACCAGAATCTGCTCTGGTGGCCAAATTCTGGGCAAAATCTGACGTGTTCTTCACGACCCGGATTTTGACCGTTTGACCCGTTCAAATTACCCGGTTTTGATCTGAATTGTCAGATATTTTGATTCTGACAATTGTTTTTGGATTTTTAATTTTAATTTTTTTTATTAATTTGAAAAATCAGTTTTATTTATTTTATAAATTGATTAATTAATTACTTAATTAATTGATTTATGTTATAAATAATTCTATAATATTTTCTAAAAAAATCAGATTTAATTATTTTCTTAATTATTTATTATTTATTTATTAGTTATTTATTAGTTATTATTATTTAATAATGATTAATTATTTTGATAATTAATCAAATAATTTTCAATAAATCATAATAAATTCATTTTAATTCCAATAATTATAGAAACATCATTTTTAATTCTAATTTTTCTTAAATATTATTTAAAAATTATTTTAGGATTTTGAAAATTAGTAATAATTAATTATATTGAGTAATGAATTGAATTATCAGTATTTAATTTGTAATAATTAGACCGTTAATCCGATTCGAGCGAAACGAAAGCCCTTTGACTCAGAAAAATGAATTATTTCCATTAAAAATAATATTAAAGTCTAATTTCTCCTAGAAATTAGTTGACCTTATTACTTGTTTGATTGTTAGTCGAAATGCATGCTGAGACGAGTTCAAAAAATTCCGGAAAAATGGGAAACGAGTCAGATAACGATCAGTTGAGCGATCAGCGAGTCGATGTTGATTCTAAAAATTACTGTAACTATAAAAATGACTATGTGCTTATGTGCTTATGTGTATTATGTGGTTAATCGAGTATTACTTGTTAATAAATAATACATGAGTCAGTCATAAGCGCATGGGTAGACGTTAGGAACGTTGTGAAATCGATTCAAGATGCAATTGAAGTACGAAAAGACTAAATCAGTCTATTTCTCTAAAAGAAGCTAAGCTAGCAAGGCAGGTTGAGTCGGTAATAGACGATAGTGACGCAATTGTAGTAAGTCATGCAGAAGACAAGTTCTTCCCCTATTCTACTTTCAGAATAGTGACATTACTTCAGATACTTGTCACGTTTGCACTCTTTTGATTTTTGTATATAATCACTGATATACACTTATTCTTCCTTTATTCATATTTCATTTTGATTCTTGATTTCTCAGTTTCCTTGAATTCTTGATTCATAATTCATTGGTTACACATTGATATTGATATGTTCTGGTGATTAGAATATATCAAAGCATACTGATTGTTCCAGTTGCTAAGTGATGGACTGGATAATGACATTTTGGGGATTGAGTGTGTCTTAATCATGAGGACAGGGATATGACTGGTGCTTCGATATGGGCCATAGTGCCTGAGTAACCGACTGGATCTATATATGGAGATATAGATCTGCATTATATTCTGACTGATCAGCAGAATATAGATGCAAACTTGTGTCCAGTTTAGTTCATTTGTACTCGTCAGTAATGGCATTCTTTCTATACTCGTGGGGTTATATCTTTGCAGATATACTCGGGATAGCGGTTTTGTTTAAATTGCCTTAATACTGTTTATATTTTGTGGACTTGTTGAGCAATTTTTGGCTCACCCTTTTTGTTGTTATTCACCTTATTGTTTTCAGTTAAGAAGGAATATGAAACCCATCAGGACTCGAGTGGTAAAGAAGCGGGTCAAGCCTCGGGATCCTCTCATACCCAAGGTGTTGATCCCAATCCAGGAAGAAAGCTTTGAGTTGCCCGAGGAGGTGGAGTGTAGATAGTTAGTGTGTGTGTTTGAATAAAAGATGAACTTAGTTTTGAAATTGAATAGACAATGGTTTTTAATAAAAAGAGTTTGTGAGATTTTGAATTTTGGGTTGTAATAAAGTAGTTAGAGGTTCTTGTTTTCATACTTCAACCTAAAAAGATCCTGGTTAGTTTTAAAGGGGTTTAGTTTCATTTTTGTATTATTTATTAATCAGATTGTACAAGTTTGGTGATTAGCTAGTAACCCCAAGACTTATACCCCGGGTCCGGAGGGCGTTACAAAAATGACACATTTCTTCCATTTTTTGTTCTCTACACTCGTAACTGAAGTGACCAAATTTATTACTATTATAACATTGAAATTGAGATTTGTCACCTCGTTGAAATCCACCTCTTCCTCGGCCTCTAAAATTCTGACCACGACCAGATGGTTGATAACCTTCAGAATTTTGGCCTCAGTTGAAAGACTGCCTTCCACGTCCTCGTCCACTTCGGTAGCCACCTCTAAATCCACCACTGCCACGTACAGAACTGCTACTCCCAAAACTATCACCAATTCACACCTTACTCTGCAACTCCTTTTCTAAGTGGCTTGCATCATCATACTGGTTCATTCGCTGCTCATGCGCTTGAAGTGAACCAACCAGCCCGTCAATCAAAATTATTGACAAATCTTTTGACTCATCAATGAAGTAACCACGTAATCAAATTTTATGTTCAGCGAACGGAGGAGTTTTTTCATGACCCAAACATCGTCGAGACTTTCACCATTTCTTTTCATCTCATTTGTCACGATATTCAAGCGCGTAAAAAATTCACCAATATGTTCAGAACTCTTCATCTTTAAATTTTTGAACTCCCCGCGTAGCACCTGGAGCCGCACCTTTTTAACCTTTTCAACTCCTTGGAATGATTTTTGTAAAATCTCTCACGCTTCTTTTGCCATTTTTGCTTCAGAATTTTTTTCAAAGGTTGAGTCGTCAATACCTTGAATAATTTTATATAACACCTTTTTATCTTTTTTCTGGTTGTCTTTCAAAATCATCTTCTCTGCATTTGTCGTATGAACCGAGTACCACCTTCATTTGAATACTGAAGTTCCCGTAATTTGTGGCCGTCAATCTTGGAATGTTGGGTTGCACCATATTCACCATTTTTAGAAATGTAACCTTGGCTCGGATACCACTTGTTGGAAGCGCGTATGGGCTTCACTTTTTTTTAAATCAAACTCAATATATAGAGTAAATAAGATTTGATAAATAAATAAACACTTCACTTTTATTTCAAGGAAAGCTACAGCTTCTTTGTAATACAAATGCAGGCTACAGTTTTTTTTGTTTCATTCACGCACACAACACAAAACCGAGCTTCTGCTTCTTTTTTCTTCTGTAATCTATATATGCAGTCTACTTCTACACATATTCCTGCCACCAGTATATATAGTAGATATATTTGCTAACTTAGCCTATAGGTATTACAGGCACTGATGCACATGTACACAAGACCTTCCTGGTTTTGTTCAACATATGACCAGCTGCTTTTTATAGGCAGAGAGGTATATCAGGATGATGGGTACTTTAAAAAGCTATAATAAAAATCTCATGAGGTTTTTCAAAAATATGGAAGGAGGTAATGTAAATGTTAATGCTCGCTGGATAATGCCACATATTGGGATGATCAAGTGCAATGAGCACACGATCTTTAGGAAAATGGCGTTTCAGAATGGGAATCGCTCAAGTATTGGTTTGATTTTTCGGAACAGTAGGGGTCTAATCCTTCATATGATGGTGGGCTCGTTGGAGTTTGGATACAGAAAAGGTAATGAGTTTCGGGCTTTCTTGGAAGGTTTGAAGGAAGCCTATTACAAAGACTACGCAAACTTTATTTTGGAGACCGGTCTTATTGATACTCTTTGGGAATGAGATCAATCTGTTAAAAAGTATAAGATTCTGTTCGAGACTTCCTCTACAACCTTAAGGTTTTAGTGTGACTGTTTACTTAACATGACATCAGAGCTCGGTTTAGGGAGGGTTCGAGTCCTCCCACCCCCATTTATTTAATTTAAATATTTATTGTTAGTATTAATATTGGTGTTAGTTGTATTTGTCGTTATCAATGATAGTGAAAAGTATAGTACGATTGAGTGGGAGTGTTAAGGAGTATAAGATCATGTTCAGGCCTTCCTCTACAACCTTAAGGCACACTTGAAAGAGATGGTGATCTTAGAGGATCCTTTGGGGAGAGTTGAAGAACTATGGAGTCTGGACATGGGTTTAGGACCTATTGACCCAAGGTTTAGGGTGGCCTTTGAGAGAGCTATTGAGCCTGTTTTAGTGGGAGATTAGCGGCGCTAGAGGCCGGAAATAGAAACAACTTAGATGCTAGTGTTATGATGAAATCCATGAAACAATAGGGGTACAATTGTTGGTAGAAGAAGTTGTATGCACGGTCTAAGAAAGATTGTGTTTGATGATGTTTAGTTTCTTTGTCTAGTCCAGGTGGTGTGTAATGGGTTAGACCAACTGGTTGTACGATTTCTAGCCTTATTTTAGTCTATTGCTGCCTTTCAAATTTAAAATATAACTACTTGGAGGTGGAGGCACTAAGGAGTATGAAGAATTTTTTTTTTCTCCAGTAAGCATATTCATGATGCAGGTCAGGAAAGGTATACTATCATATAGGTCAAGCATTGACCATAGTGAGATTTTGGTCGCCCGCATATATGTATGTGTGAAATATATTGGTGAGATAATTGTGTATTTTGAAGTAAAAATTAGAAATTTGTTAATTTTTTTAAATTTTTTCAAGAATGATAACAAAATATTATGAAATAATTTTAAATTTTGAATATCATTTTAAAAATAAAGGTGAGGGCTTTTAACTCGAGTTATTAAATTTTTTTATTGTAACATATATAAAGTTCAAAAAGAAGCAAAAAAATATATTTATGTAAGTTGAGTTTAACATGTAATTTGAAATGTGAAGGATTTAGAGCATCTCCAACCATCTTCACCTAAAAAGTCTAGCTGGCACAAATATATACATATTAGCTAATAAATATAGTACTCCAACCACACGATATCTCTTAGCAAAAAATTTGTATCACATCTTCTATATCTGTTGATCCAGTAGTCATTAGCTAAAAAATCCACCAGCTGTTCAATACACACATATATTTATATTTAATATATAATTATGTGTTCATATTTTTATTTCATATTTAATATTTTAACTTTATGTTATATTAAGTGTCAAAATATGATTTTCTTATTGACCAATTTTATTAACTATTTTAAAAAACATTACATATTTATAAAAATATTGATAAATCTAATTTAATATAATAAAATATAATATAAATATAAATATAAATATAAATATAAAATTTTATTATACATATAAGTATATGTTTTTAGCACATATAAGTGTCCTATTATACTTATATAATTAAATATTCAATATTTTTTTATTAAATAAATATTTTATTTTTACTTATATTTAATTAAATATTTAAATTTGTTAGAACATGTGAAATTTTCATATATATAAATAATTTAAAAATACATATAACATACTATTGTTGAATTTAGCTAATCAATATACCGAATACCAGTGGAGCAAATAACCTTAGAGATTCAACAAAATTTTAGATGATGATGATTTAGCTAACCATTTGAGCTATGGTTGGAGATAGTCTTATTAGACAAAAAGTTACTTGAATAATTAAAATTTTAATATAGATATAAGATTCTAATCCAGCTGTTTTCTAACTGTTTCAAATATCAAATTGTATATATGAACTACAATTCTAATCCAGCTGTTTTTTAACGTATATATGATTCTAATAGAGCTGTTTCTTTCTGTTTTCACTTTAAAAAATGTATATATTATTATAGGTTTTAAATATCAAAAGTATATATGATTGTAATACAGCTGTTTTCTACAGTTTCAAATAAAAATATACATGTATATATGAATCTGATACGTTTTTTCATCCCCTAACAAATTCCAGGGGGCTATATATACTGTGTCGTAACTTGATCCAACTCACACATACATTTGATAGCATTGTTCTTTACTATCAAAATACAACCATTTTTTTGCTCTCCCTAACCTTCTTCTCAACCTTTGTAAGTAATATATAGGCAATTTACCTTCTTCTCACCTTCTTCTCCAAGATTTTCCACTTCTCCCCCTTTTTTCCTTTGTGTGTAAGTAATATATAGTCAATTTGATTTATATTAATCTTTACTTTTACTTTTGTTGTATGCATTTTTAGTGTCCATAAATATGGATTTATGTAAAAAACTTCATTTTCTATTAATGATTTTGAAGTCATACATTTCCTACAAATATATTATTGCTTATTTTTCTTGTATGAAATTTTTGTTTTGAGAAGAAATTAAAGGAATGAAGTTATTTAGCATTGATAATTGTTTTCATAAATTGTAGAGTAATTAGAATAAGTTATTACATATGCTTCGACACAGCTCAAACCCTCATGAACAGAAATATCCTACTCCTGACCTGGAATTAGCAGCGATCGTATTTGTGATGAAACTTTGGAGACACTATCTCTATGGTGAGAAATGCGAAATCTACACAGACCATAAAGGTCTGAAGCACATCTTTACGCAAAAGGAACTGAACATGAGGCAACGTCGATGGCTGGAATTAATTAAGGATTACGATGTTATGATCAGTTATCATCCAGGAAAAGCAAATGTTGAGGCAGATGCGCTGAGCAGGAAAGAAAGATTGAATTTGTTAACTTCATGCGAAGAATTAGCCAAGGAATTTGACAGGTTGGAGATTGAAATTTGTGTTCCCAATGAATCTACCTAAGCTATCTATGCTATGATTTTTCAACCAGAGTTGCTAGAGAAGATTATCCGCTGTCAAGAAGAAGTGATGAGTCAGGATGATGACTTAACGGGAGAAGAAATCACAACTCAGAAGGATAATGAAGGAATTCTACGCTTTGCATCGAGAATCTGGATCCCTAACGTGGCAGAACTAAAAGAAGAAATATTGCGAGATGCGCACAGCTCGAAGTATTCCATTCATCCAGGAAATACAAAAATGTATCGCGATCTGAAGGAAAACTTTTGGTTGCCGAATATGAAGAAGGAAATAGCAGAACGGGTAAGTAAATGCTACACATGCCAGTGAGTCAAAGCGGAACATCAACGTCCGAGCGGATTATTACAACCGTTATATATTCCAGAATGGAAATTGGAACATTTAGCGATGGATTTTGTGGTAGGACTACCACGGACTAAAGCAAATCATGATGCAATATGGGTGATTGTTGACAGACTCATGAAGTCGGCACATTTTCTACCGATTAACGAAAGATTTTCACTGGACAAGCTAGTGCACTTATATCTTAAAGAAATTGTGATGCGGCATGGAGTTCCAATATCTATAGTGTCTGATCGAGATCCCCGTTTCAACTCAAGATTTTGGAGACAATTTCAAGAATGTCTTGGAACAAAATTAAACATGAGTACCGCGTATCATCTGCAAACCGATGGGCAAAGTTAAAGAACTATCCAAATGATTGAAGATATTCTACGAGTTTGTGCGATTGATTTCGAAGGCAGTTGAGATGAGCATTTACCTTTGGTAGAATTTTCTTACAACAACAGATATCACGCCAGCATTGGAATGCCACCGTACGAAGCATTATATGGAAGAAAATGCAGATCACCAGTACATTGGGATGAAGTTGGAGAATGCAAGATTTTGGGTCCAGAATTAATCCAACAAACTAAAGAAAAGATCAAAATTATTCAAAAATGATTAGATGCAGCATATAAAAGGCAACATAAATATACCGATCAAGCACGAAAAGATATGGATTATCAGGAAGGAGAACACGTATTACTCAAAATATCACCATGGAAAGGATTGACCAGATTTGGCAACAAGGGTAAATTGAAACCACGATACGTCGGACCGTTTGAAATTTTGAAGAAAGTGGGAAAAGTTACATACGAATTAGCTTTACCACCTCATATGCAACATATTTACAATGTGTTTCACGTGTCGATGCGTAAGCGATATAATCCTGATTTTAGGCATGTAATCGAGTATGAACCGATAGATATCCAACCTGATTTGTGTTTTGTAGAATAGCCGGTAAGAATTTTAGATCGGCGAGAGAAAATGTTAAGAAATAAGTATGTATCTTTAGTGCGAATTTTGTGGAGAAATCCTATGGTTGAAGAATCAACCTGGGAACTTGAGAGTGAAATGTTAAAGAAATATCCTCAATTATTCTCATAGTAAGATTCTGAGGACAGAATCCTATTAAGGGGGAAAGGATGTAACGTCTGGG
Source organism: Apium graveolens (assembly GCF_009905375.1). NCBI lineage: Eukaryota > Viridiplantae > Streptophyta > Magnoliopsida > Apiales > Apiaceae > Apium > Apium graveolens. Next base: position 283,216,688 of record NC_133655.1, read on the forward strand.
AAATCAACGTCTGTATTATATCATATTTTTTTTAATAAATTAAGTGTGTTAATGTGTCATTTATGTGTAAGTATCTGTCAAACCCTAGTTGTTGTGTGTTACGTGCATTCTATGTCATTCCGATATTTTTAAAATATTTTTCAGATATTTTATTTTGCATTTATCGCCTTCATTTCAAACATCTTACGACCCGAACCATGATTTTAAAGCAAGTATTTCAAATAAAATAATGGACCTTATTTTTCATCAAACGACTTTTATCATCGCATTATTCTGAACACTAGGCATTTTATAAATTTTCTCGTTCTGTGAAAAATGACTTTTCCGGGCCCTATTGGGTGTTAAAAACCCCACAAAAATCACATTTTCATTTTTATAAAATTATAGGACTTTCATTTATATTATTTCTTTGCATTTTTGCATTATTCACAATTTTTGGGAAATTTTGGCATATATATTATATATATATAAAATAAATATAAATTAAAATTTAATACTCAAAAATTATAAAATTTGGGGCCTATTAATTTTAAAAAGTGTAAAATTAGGGCCTTAATTTTATTTAGGAGTATTAATTTTACTACTATAAATAGCCTAATTTTTATTTAACTATTATTAATTATTAACTAAAAATCAGAAATTAATGAATTTTCTCTGCAAATGGGCACCCTCCAAACCTGGGTCAGACCAAATTCCAGTAACCAAATCGAAGGTAACCCAAATTCCAGTAACCCTTAATTCGATTCCAGTAACCAAATCGAAGGTTTTTGTGGCACCCTCCAAACCCGGGTCAGAAGTTTGGGGTCCACAACACATACTCAATATATAAACCTGTATATAAAATATTATTTACAATGACCCTGCTTTACATAACCAAGAATCGCAACAGGTTAAAGTATGAAAACAAGCCACAACCTTAACTTTTGTTACAACGTACCATATCCCAACTAATTTAATTTACAACTTGATATAAAATTATTCTTACAACCTTGCTATCTCACTACTGCCATAAGCTTCTGCTAGCTCGATCAATCATAATCTGGAATCCTAGCTCGAACATTGAACTGGGAAACCTCGCTATCAACCGTATCCTTCTTAACTGTAGAATACATAAAAAGATTTTCAAGAGTGAGCTAACTAGCTCAGCAAGTCATATCATCAATAACTAAGGTTAAACAATAATAAACGAGATGATTCAAAGGAGTCAAGTTTCTTGATAAACAACCAATAGAATTGGATATTCATTTTAAGTTTTTAAAACAAAGGTTAGGCTGCTGATCAGTCACGCACTAACCCCGAGCAAAGCACACAGCATTGCTCTGACTACTGGATCTAAGGCACACATTGGCCTAACTTGACCATTGATATGGTCTGACCACGAATCTGGTCCATACAAAAAAAACTATCCAATTCTAAAACAGTTCAATATGATAAACAATAGAATTCAATAAAACCATATCATAATCCATAACAATAAAACATATATATAAGAGCATGGTAAAAATTCATAGTTACTGAAAGGGTATGTCAAAGTACATAAAAGAAGTGGCCTCCAGCTGGTTAGGATAATCGGGGATTAGACAAATAGTGTTTTTACAAGGTTTTTGTACTTTGATATCACAGGGTATGGTTGAGTATAAAAGTTTCAGTGTGTTTAAAACAATTTTTTTCCAGTGTTTAGTATGTGATGGTTATATATTTGTGGAGTAGTATCGTATTTGTGTGGTTTAATATTTGGTAAATCAACAAGAAATGGTTCATGAAGAATAAGGCTTACGGCTCAAAGATCAAATGATGTGGCTCAGGTTCAATGATGAAGGATTCAAAGTATTTTCAATATAAAACAGAGATATTTTGAATATTAACAATAGGTCACAAGAGAATTTAGAAATATTTGCAATAAATCTCGAGAAAGGTTTAGAAGTACTTGCCTTCTCATAATCAATTTCAACTTCACTTGTACTTATCTACTGACTCCATTCAACAATCACTCGTCTGCTTTTCTTATGCCTCGCTTCTATCCTCTGATTACTTGCTGTATTTTCTACATGTCAATTCTATTTTCTGATCACCTACTTCCCTTTCCTACGCCTTGCTTACTCTGCTAGGCATCATAAGTATCTATTAATATTTAACTCATATGTTTCTATTCGACATACACTTCTATCTACCCTTCGTTTTACCCAAATCCGATTAACGGATTGAAAGTTACGCTATAAACAAGTAATCACTGAACATATAGACCGACAGTCACCCGACAAGTCACATATAATACATAGCACGTCATATGATCAATGATATATCACTTATAAAGAAGTCTTGGGTCACAAACAGGCTTTCAGGTAATTTAAAATGATTTTTAAAACATTTTTCAGAATTAAAACGGGTCGTTGGATCAATTTCGGAGTAATAAACAGGGTTCGGTTGGCCAATTTTGGCTTGAAAACAATTTTATATTAATTATTGAGCCTTAAAAATAATTTAAAATAATATTTTAAAGCTCGAAACTATTTTTCTGAATTTTTAAATCATTTTTGAATAATTAAATCCAATTAAATAATCAATTAAAATTAATTAATAACTAATTAAATTGATTAATCAATTAATATTTAAATTAATTGATCAATTAAATAATTAATTATTAACTAAAATTAAGTAATTAAATAATTTAAATTTATTTTTGAATCAAAATAATTTTCAGAATAATAAATAATGAATTTTGGTAATTAATATGAATTTTAGAAGTTAAAATGGAAAATTTTGAATTATTTTAAAAAGAAAATCATAGAAACAGCTTTTGGTTTCAGAATTAGGGGGAAATAGAATTGAAACCGGGTTGAAATAAAAGCAAAACAGGTCGCCAAGAATCCTATTGGATCCGGGTCGAAGATCGACCGTAATTTGGGATTTACCCAGAAACCGGCGACTTCGCCGGATTCTGACGAGTCGCGGCTGGCCCCTAAAACACACTAAATCACTTCGTTTCTTTACACGATTTTCATCTACACAACTTCCACAACGCAAACAAGCCATTAAACGTTCTAAATCAAACTGAAAACCAGAAATCCGATCACCAACAGAGATGCCGCCGGCGAGCTTAAAATAATCTGGTCAAAAAGACGATCTCCTTCAATCCTTATTCATAATTAACGAGCTACATACGAAAACGAAGCTTAGGACACATACAATTTGTTTATGATATCATAATCGACCATCAAACCAAGAATAACCCAGAAAAATTAAAAATTAAAACGGTAAAAAGCTTGAACTTGTCTATACTATTTCGGCAATCAAACAACTTGATTCTACACTTGATTCGACTGTAAATCAACATATAAATATATTTATATCATCAAGACAAACAGATAATCACTGTATAAACAACCCCCAATTCTTAAATATAAACCCTAAGATTCGAGTTTGACGATTACCAATCGATTGATTGATTTGATGATGAAATCCGATAAAACAGGTTGAGGGCTTAAAAATGGTTATTAGAGCATCAAAATCCGACATCCCCATCACCTTCAAATGTTGGTTTGATTGCGAAGAACGCGAAGAACACGAAGAATACGGTTCGTTTTCCGTGGATAATTACGAAATTTTACTGTATATTTGTGATTATTTGTATGAAATAAAGTACGGTAAGGGCTATTTATATTTACGGAAAATCAATATCCCGTTGGATCATTTCGGATATAAAATAGTACATTTATTTATAAAAACTGATCCAAACGGTATCGGTTTTCGAGATAATTATCCAAATCAGTACAATTTGAACTGCGGTCTTGGTCTTAGCGCCTGGTTACACGTATTACGAGGTGATAATTGTGATAGTTTAATAAAAAGCTCCCGTTTATCGAAAATACGAGTTTTATTGATTTACCGAAACGAATATTGTATCGAAAATGTTGTGCTGGGACCCGCGCAGGACAAACCGTACGTCGGATTGAAAAAGTCGAAACACGGAAAATGCTCGGAATATAGCAATTAGGTTAGGAAGGAGTTCTCGGAAGAGTTTCGGGTTCTAAAAATATAAAAACGGATAACGGTGCTTGGTTCCCGTTTTTATAAAATAGATTTTAAATACCCGGAAAAAAAGATTTTATAAATTTCATATGATTCTTATAAATTCATAAATCAACCTAAAAATAATTAGGAAGATATGACAATTATCTGTATTTTATTTTGGACATATAAAATACTCAATTAATAATATTTTTAAATATCCAAACACAGATAACACTTAACAATTAATTCACAGAATAGATACTGAACACAGATAATAATTATTTATTAGCTAAAATAATTACTTTTTATATCCCGGATATTACATCCTTCCCCCCTTAAAAGGATTATGTCCTCAGAATCTCCTAAATAAACAAATGAGGTATTTTTCTCTCAAATCTTTTTCTAACTTCCAGGTTGACTCTTCAACCTTTGGATTTTCCACAATACTCTTACTAACTTTATTACTTTATTCCTCAATACTTTCTCTCTTTCCTCTAGAATCTCTATTGGATTCTTTACATATGACAAATCTGCCTAGAGCTTTATTGGCTCCTACTCTATTAGATGCTTGGAGTCTGGATTATACCTCTTAAGCATCAAGTACGTGAAAAACATTGTGAATTTGCTCCATGTGCGGAGGTAACGACAACTCGTAAACTACTTTACCAACATGCTTTAAAATGTCAAAAGGTCCGTCATATCTTGGGCTCGGTTTTCCTTTCTTTCCAAACCTCGTTAATCCCTTCCACGGTGATACTTTTAGTAATATCAAATTCCCTTCTTCGAATTCCATATCTTTCCTTGATTAATCTGCATATTTCCTTCGCCGATCTTGTGCTGATATCAATCTTTTCTGGATAACTTTAATAGCTTCCTTTATCTGCTGTACCAATTTAGGTCCAAGTATTTTGCATTCTCCCACTTTGTCTCAATACACTGGAGATCTGAATTTGCGTCTCTAAAGGGCTTCATAGGGTGGCATCCCAATACTGGAGTGATAACTGTTGATGTAAGCAAATTCTACCAGAGGTAAATGCTCGTCCCAATTTCCTTTAAAATCAATAGTACACACGTGTAACATGTCCTCGATTGTCTGGATCATTCCTTCACTCTAGTCGTCCGTATGCGGGTGATAAGCCGTACTCATATTCAGTCTCGTTCCCAAACATTCTTGAAAACTCTCCCAAAAGCTTGAATTAAATCTTGGATCTCGATCGGATATAATGGACACAAAAATTCCATGACGAACTACAATTTCTTTTAAGTACATATGAACTGACTTGTCCAATGAAAATCTTCCATTTATAGACAGAAAATGAGCTGACTTGGTAAATCTATCCATTATAATCCAAATGGTATCATGATTAGCTTTTGTGCTTGGTAACCCAACTATGAAATCCATGGCGATATGCTCCCACTTCCACTCTGGAACCTCCAATAGCTGTAGCAATCCACTTGGTCTCTAATGTTCTACTTTAACTCTTTGACATATATAACATCTGCTAATCCTTTTCACAATTTCCCTCTTCATATCTGGCCACCAATAATTTTCCATCAAATCTCTATACATCTTGGTACTCCCTAAATGGATTGAATACCTTGAATTATGAGCTTTCTGTAAAATTTCATTCTTCAATTCCGTCACTGGTGGAATCCAAATTCTAGACGAAAACCTAAGAATACCTTGATCGTCCTTTTTGCGTGCACAATTCTTCACCTACTAAATGATTTATATCCTGATCTATTACCTCTTCCTGATACTTCTTTATCTTCTCTAACAATTTCGACCGAAAAGTTATACTTATACATTCGTACTCCTTTTTGGATCATGAACCCTGACTTCCAATTCCAACTTCTAGAATTCCATATATAATTCTTCTGGTATAGTCTCTATGTTCATTCTCTCTCCTTCTTTTCTTACTCATCTCTTGCTACTACTACATTTGCTTTTTCTTGGGAGTTCATACTTCAAACTCTTATGGTCCGTATATATCTCACATCTTTCTCTATACTTATAATATTTCCCACTCTTTCAAAACGAATAGTATTGTTGCTTTTAATTCCCAGTTATGAGTAGGGTACTTCTGCTCATAAGGTTTCAGTTGTCTGGATGCATATGCAATAACTTTATTGTTTGCGTCAACACACATCTTATTCCCTTACGAGAAATATCACTATAAACTACCAAATCTCCCTGATACTTTTAAAGTGATAAAATAGGTGTTGTAACCATTCTTTCATTTAACTCCGCAAAACTTTCTTCACCCTTCTCCGTTTCATATAACCATCTTGCTTTTCCTGGTTAGCTTCATCCAAAATATTGCAACTTCCAAGAAATCTTGCGCAATTTTCCAATAATAACCGGCTAACAATAAAACTTCTTACTTTTGATGGTGCTTTTGGTCTTTCTTCATTCATACTATCCTTAAATTTTTCTGCTGAATCCCTTTTTTGTTTCCTCCTTACTGACTGCCTATACTAAGAATTATACTTCCTACCATTAAAGTTTTCACCTGGTAGACTTTTTTTTTATATATAACGCTTCTTTCTTCTTTGACTCCTCAGCTATCATTGTATAGGTTGCATGGTTCTTCTTAAGTAACACAGGTACATCTTATCCAGATTCCTTCTTCAAGATTCTACTCATCAAATTTAAATATCACTGGTATATCAGTTCATCCAACTAACATTTCTAGAATTTTATAACAACAGTACTGAGTTCTGAAAATTATCTTTGATATGTCCATAAGTTCAATCTTCACTTGGTAATAGACCCAGTCTTAAATCAATATTATAAAAATACCTTGCTTCGTTCATTTAATTAAACAAATCATTGGTTCGAGGTAACATATATCTGCTCTTGAGAGTAAACTTGTTGAGCTTTCGCTAACACATAATCTCACACTTCCATCTTTCTTATTAACACATCGTGCCGGTGCACTTTAGGGGGTACGCTAGGTCCAGTTGCATTTTTTTTTCTAATTATCTCCTGCGTTTACTCTGGTAACTCCTTTATTTTATCTGGTGCCATTCTGTGCGGGGCTTTGGACACTGGCTTCATTTCAGGTGCTAAATCAATCATAAACGCATTTTTTTTATCTAAAGGAAATATTGGTAACTCATCTGGAAACATATCTTGATACTGTAAAATCTTCAAGTTCGGTTTGCTCCGGACTCTTAGTTATAATCGCCATAGCACTTATATTTTGGCCACTGTAACCTTAAATCGTTCTTAAGAAGTTCTTTACTTTCCTTGGTCCTTTAAACTTTTTCATGTTCTCATTTGGCCTCTTCAGAACTATCTTCCATCATGACGATCTACCTGGGCATCACACTTGAATAGTTAATCCACTCCTTAAAATAATGTCAAATCCTCTTATCTCAAATGATATTAATTCTTCGCAACTTATTGCCAGAAATATCGATTCTGCCATTTGTACTTACTTATTCAATAACTATACGTTCTTAACTTGCTAGTCCTTTAGTAATAAACTTATTGATTCGACAAGATAATTCATCTTATCAATAAAACCTTGAGAGATATACGATCAAGTTGCTCCCATATCTTTTAATACTTTAACGCATAAGGTATCCGCAATAATCTTCCACGTCATCACATCCATATTCTAAATAACATATCGCAAATTCTCGTTCTCGGAGACGTATCCTTTATTGAAGTAGATTCCCTTGACTGTTAATGCAACCCTGGCTAGGGCCAGTGATTTGTAATTTTCACCATATGCCCTTGGTTCCTTTCCATGCATGCGAGGTAGATGAGACTTTGCCCGCTGAGTATATAATATGTTGACTTTTGTTTGAAAAACTCTCGCAAGGAACAACGGTACAACGAAACAAATAGAAGGATTCACAATTTTAATAACTTAGAGTTGAAGGGAAAGAAGAAGTAATGATTTGAATATGAATGAGACAACCACATTAGTACTTAAGATGGCCAGTCTTTCATACCGTATGGCATACAGCACATGATTAGGTGGCGTCCCACCGGACTCTTTGTCATTCCGATAAAGTGTCTCATCATAACACTGTTTGTCCCAATCAGAAAGCAAAACCCGAGGGGAACAATTAAATTTGAAAGGAATGCAAAATCCTTCGTTTTGATATCATCAGAAAGAATTTATTAAGAAAAGGAGTTCATACATTTTTAGGAATTAAAAAGGAATATACGCTGTAATGTTGAGGACAAGAATGATACCATTGGTCACCATCCACATTTCACTTGTATTCATCTTTCGAGTTTGATCGATCATATCCCAATTGTATCATATAGCAACTTTAAAAGTATGCTAAAATGCCTTTGCAACTAAGCATTATGGTAGATTCTTACTTGTTAAGTCTCGCGTCTGTAACGTCACACCTACACGTATAATACTTAAACAATTCGATTATGATGGCATTATTATCAAATAACCTTAAGTTTCCACTTTTTAATTTGGAATATCAATGAATCATTCAACATAACAATATTTTTATTAATAATATTCTTCTTTTAGAAAAGTCTGGAAATCTTCCCAATCTTCTTCGGTCGTGCTCAGGCTTCCATTAAATCCATGAATTCCTTGAACTCTGATAATCCCAGTAATTGGATGAATAGTTACTCCATACGCTGGTTTTGTTGTTAATCTTATCAAACAATATTTGTAACTTCTTGTTGGGAATAACCAACTTCCTCATAATCGCGGATTACTTCATCCTCTGAATTAACAATACTAAATCTAAAATAATATCCTTCCAGCTAATCCGAGTCTTTTGACAAACAAAAAACTCAAGTAGTAACTTGACAACCGATGTTTAAAACTTATTTTATTCGAAAAGGCTTTTAGAAATTTTGTAAGGAAAATCTTTTTCGAAAACTTGTTAAAATTTTTGAAAATTTTGAAAATCACACCTCCGGTTGTCCTTACTGTATGAGTTGGTTATTGTCCTTCTTATGACCAGATACCAGGTTAAAAAAACAATCACTCAAGGGTCCGTTCACTTCCATTTATCTCCTTTCCTTTATTGGGGTCTATTATTCTCTGTAAATAAATGAAAACTTCCGCTATCGTTGCACGTTATCTTATTTATAGCTGCACATTAAGGCTCCCATACTGGTAGTATCCCCGTTAACCACTTTGTAATCATTAAGTAGAACAGACTATCCAATAGTCAACAAGTCAGCTAATGTCGCATCATCTTGTTAAAATATATATATCAAATCATTACAACACCATTTCCTAATTTTGAGAAATCTTCAGATCCCTAATCTCCTCTAACTCTCTCTCTTTAACGCTTATCTACTCCATTCCACAAGCTAGTCATGAGTGGCCTAATTACCAATAGCTTCTTATAATTTGATAACAGCCATCCTCCAGAACACTTGAATCTTCTTTCTAAACTCCTTTCTCACCTTGATTTGTATCTCAATACTCACCATTTACTGCAGCTATCGTGTCCCTTCTCGCAAATGCTATTATTTCATTGGAAAGGTTTTTAAACTGAGGATATAGAATATAGTATATAGTAAACAGTAAAAATACATTCATGGTTGAATGTTCAAAAGAACAAGAATAAGCAAATGAAGGTTCTTGAATAGGTAGTCTCGTATCGAGAAATGATAGAATAACACTGAATAACTTGAAGAGGCGCAACTGTCATAACAGAAAATAATACCGCTAATACTGACGGAAGAACAAGGCACAAATCGAATCTGGGAGAAGATGACGATCCTTAAACGGAAGGCTCCAAACGATCAGTTGATGCAGGGAAATCAGGATCTGCCATTGCCGTTGCCTGGATATCACGTCACTAGTTGAGAATCCCGAATCGCAACATGACCCCTGCCGGAGACTTACTATACATTCGCACTCAAACTCAAGATAACCTATCTTTCTATTTCCTATTCCTAATCCTAACCCTCTACCCAATCCCGACAATCTAGGCTTGTTTCAGTGACTTATAACCTGTAGCTCTGATACCAACCTCTGGCACCCTCCAAACCCGGGTCAGAAGTTTGGGGTCCACAACACATACTCAATATATAAACCTGTATATAAAATATTATTTGCAATGACCCTGCTTTACATAACTAAGGATCGCAACAGGTTAAAGTATGAAAACAAGCCACAACCTTAACTTTTGTTACAACGTACCATATCCCAACTATTTAATTTACAACTTGATATAAAATTATTCTTACAACCTTGCTATCTCATTACTGGCATAAGCTTTTGCTAGCTCGATCAATCATAATCTGGAATCCTAGCTCGAACATTGAACTGGGAAACCTCGCTATCAACCGTATCCTTCTAAACTGTAGAATACATAAAAAGATTCGCAAGAGTGAGCTAACTAGCTCAGCAAGTCATATCATCAATAACTGAGGTTAAACAATAATAAACGAGATGATTCAAAGGAGTCAAGTTTCTTGATAAACAACCAATAGAATTGGATATTCATTTTAAGTTTTTAAAACCAAGGTTAGGCTGCTGATCAGTCACGCACTAACCCCGAGCAAAGCGCACAGCAGTGCTCTGACTACTGGATCCAAGCACACATTGGCCTAACTTGACCATTGATATGGTCTGACCACGAATCTGGTCCATACAAAGAAAACTATCCAATTCTAAAACAGTTCAATATGATAAACAATAGAAGTCAATAAAACCATATCATAATCCATAACAATAAAACATTTATATAAGAGCATGGTAAAAATTCATGGTTACTGAAAGGGTATGTCAAAGTACATAAAAGAAGTGGCCTCCAGCTGGTTAGGATAATCGGGGATTAGAGAAATAGTGTGTTTACAAGGTTTTTGTACTTTGATATCACAGGGTATGGTTGAGTATAAAAGTTTCCGTATGTTTAAAACAATTTTGTTCCAGTGTTTAGTATGTGATGGTTATATATTTGTGGAGTAGTATCGTATTTGTGTGGTTTAATATTTGGTAAATCAACAAG